>NC_051057.1:2217059-2419559 GCF_904848185.1 Acanthopagrus latus | reverse complement strand
ACACACACACACACACACACACACACACACACAGTCTTCCTGGACTAGCTTGGGTGGGGAGCTGTGGAGGTAGGCGGGAGAAGAGAGCCTGAATTTATTAAGCCCACACCAACCATTCAAAGTATGCCAGCAACCACCATGTAATGAATCTCCAACAAGAAATAAATAACTGCTGTGTCTTTGAGTCTCAGGCTGAAATATAAGAGGCGGGGGTGGAAGTAGTTCCAATGAGACAGGGAGGAAGGCAAGGCTTTAGGCGAGATGCTGCAGTAATTCTTCGGAGGCAGCTTGTTTGTTTGGGAAGACATACAGTGCATCTCCAGTGTGATGATAATTCACATATGCAAACAAGTTAAAGTGAAGACAAATGAAGGACAGATGTACAAAAATGTAGCAGATAATTCATTTGTTTTATATCAGAGTGCTTTTCTGACGAGACTTGGGATTTATAGGATATCTTCCTTGTAGAGGTTCTGTGGAATAGTTTAATAGTTCACAATAGGATCTAAATATCACTGGCAACATCACGCTTACATATTCAACATGTATGAAAAACAGTTTAATAAGACAATAAATTGTCCATCTAGACAATTATATTATATATGTGTCTTAAATGTCTTGTACAAGTGACCATGTTTATGATGATGAACGGACACTGTTTTTGGATCATTTCTTAAGCCAAGAATGACTGAAGACTTTGGGCCCATACAGACAAAAGACAAGTTCACCAAAAATTTAAAGATTTCTGGAGTTTCACAATAAAACAATGTTGCAGCATTTTCTACTTATCAACTGAAATAGATGGACAAAAGACAGCAACACCATTTTTCAATGAATGCGTGGGCCGGGCGGAAAGGTTAATATTTAAAAAAAATATAAACAAAAATAAAATCGGGCTGACGATGCCACCTAGGTTTGGTTTAGAGGCCTAGGACCTCTTAAAATAAACAAGATTAAAATCTAGATAAAGATATTAAAAGGTACTTTTTGTCAGTAGGAGAGCAGTTAAAACCAGTGGTGCATTTTAAAATAGTGAACACACTCAGAATGGAGGCACAACAATATCTATTTTAAAAGCAGCCAACACAAGTAAAGTTCCTCCGTAGAAAAACTAAAAGAGCACAAACAGCTCAAACAGATAAAACAATAAAACGTGATAATAATGCTGTAACACCACGGCAGGAGGATAAAAGTTTGTGCATTTACTGTTGGCATCCACTTCCTTATCCTGGCTCCTTCCCTCAGCAGAACCTGTGGGGGAAAAGAACTCCAGTCAAATGTCCTCTCTTTCTAACGCCACCACAGTTCAGCACATCATTAGCCAACACAAGAACACCAGTCTTTTGAAAGACGTACACAGAAGGGAGAAGTGTAACTTTCTCCCACTTGCAGCAGCTAGTGACCGGTGTTTGTTTCCCCTCCGTGGGTGGTCCTCGATTTACTCCCAGCTGATGTTGACGCCGTCCTTCACCTTCTGTGTTCCGCTGTGCTCCGCTGTTGTGCTCCGTTATGCCCGTTGTCTCCTGGCTCCTCTGTTCAACCGCGCCCCTTTTATCCAACTTTGTCTACCAAGTGGGTTTTGCTCTACAGGTGCAAGTCCTTTTCCTCTTAATTACACGATGGCAGAAGTAAAAACGTTAAAAACACACAGCAGCAAACCTTTGGGATACTCCACTGAAACAAATAATTGAACTATGTACAGCATTTAAAGTCAAACTTAACCTTGGTTCCAAATATGAGGAAGGTTGGATATGACTGCGAAAAAGCTGGAACCAATGTCTCAAAGTGATATTTGGAAAAGCTAAGGATGGTGAGGAGCAGACAGCACAGGTGTGAGATTCACACATTATCAGGCTCCTCCTCGCCAGTCGGTGATGTGCCACACCTGAGGCTACTTGTGACTTAGGCTATGTGGTACAAAGTGTTTTTTTTTTTTATCTTGATTAGTTATTGTTTTTCGTTGGCACAAATAAAGAAGTTTTAGCGTTACCATTACCTACTGTTTCTTTCCACTCCTTTACACCCGGTTTTATTTTAACTATGTTACTCCCTTCATCCCTTGGCCATATGGGGATGTAACAAAATTGGGGGCTTGTCTGGGATCGCTAAAGGAGCCTGAGAACTTTGGTGTACGTTTTTTCCATCCGCAGTAGCTCTGGTGGTGGGTGCTGGTTGTCCGGTTTGTCATTATTGGGCCATTGCTACTGTGCGAGTTACTACTCCTCCAGTAAGAATAGGTGAGTGTCCAGCTTGGTTCTGGGTGGGGATGACGTTCCCTGTCAGAGGCAGGCGTTTCAGGGCCTCGGCCACTGATGGTAGCCTTTAAAGTTGCCTCCAGCCTGGCGCGCTCCAGAAGATAAACAGTTATCATAGGAAGGATCTGAGGAGTTGGTTCTCACATGGCTGGGCGGATAATGAGTATTACCACTATTAAGTTTTGTTTTATCGACCAGCTGTAATTTGTTTGGCCCGAGTAGTGTGCTGCTCTAAACTAGCTGTCAGCTAAGTGTGTGATTTTTCTTTATCTGTGGTATAGTGAGTATGGCAACTTTTGGGTTGAATGACTTCCTGGCAAATTCTAGTGTGGAGCAGCTCGAATTGTGTCAAAAGTGTGATTCATTTGAAATTGCTGCTAATTGTGGGGTACGTGTTTCAACGTCATGGGTGAAGTGAGAGCTTAAAGCAGCTGTCCCTACCAGCTTAGTTGACCAATGTGCGTTGGTTGTACCTGGGTCGGATTCTTCTGGCTTGGTGCCCGCCAGTGAGGACCGCCCCGGGTTGCCAGTGCTTGGGCCAGAGATGGAGCCGTTTACCTTGCCCCGACTTGAGCCACTCTCGGTGGAGTCCTTTCCTGGTTCAAAGGTAGATGGTCTGTTAAAACGGCGGATAGCTCGTCTGCAGTTAAAACAGCAGTAGGGAGGAACGAGAGTTGGAGCTCAAACGATTCAAGGTGGAGGCATAGACTGCTATCAAGAAGCGCTGGAACTGCAGAAGGAACTGGTCAGCTGCCCTGGCAGTGTCCAGTAGTCTGATAACACCTTCGATGTCAGTACGAATATTTCCTTAGTTCCCCTGTTTTGTGAGGGTAGTTTGAGTCATATTTTAGTGAGTTGAATCTTTTGCGGTTGCTTTACACTGGCCGAGGGATGTGTGGGCCATTTTACCACAGTGTATGCTAACCGGCAAGGCCCAGGAGGCTTGTTCTCTTTCGGTAGAGGACAGCCGGAGCTAACTGATGTGCTAGTTACTCAGACTTCTGTGCTGCAGTAGGCTGGTCATTTAGAGAAGTTGTGTTTCTTTTGTCATAAGCCTGGTCATATAGTGGCTGATTGTGAAGCTTCAAAGTGTAAGCAGCAAGCGTGATGTTGGGCTCATTAAGACCGTGTCTCTGGTGGGTCAGCCTAATGTTTCAGGTGAGCCTGATGCATGTTTTAAGCCGTTCATCTCTAAAGGTTATGTTTCCCTCACAGGAAAAGCCAAAGACCAACGTGCTGTCACCGTGTTGCGAGACACAGCTTGCTCGCAGTCCCTCATCCTCTCAAATGTTCTCCCTTAAGGTGCGTCAGCCTGTCACATGAGTGCGGTAGTGAGAGGCATCGAAATGAGGTTGATAGATGGTGTTCATTTTATTATGGGGAATGACGTGGCTGGTGGTTAGGTCTCTCCTGTACTGGAGGATGTTAGTCCCATTCTTCATTGTAAGTATGACTGCCAGGCTAAACATCATCCGGAAGCATTGGTAGCTAAGGCATTGACTCGAATGCAGTCTCCTAAGCAGACCCACGCCGCACGTGATTCATTGATTTCTGTCCCAGCTGATAGGTTTCCCCCTGCTGGTGACTCAGTGGTTTGCCCGTTCCAGAAGCCCAACACCAGGCTACCCCCGTCCCTGAAAAAGTGTTATACTGTAGCGAGGAAGAATGTTGGGGATTGTAGGAAGCACAAATGTCATGTTAACAAATTGATGAGTTATTGCCCAGGTGAGTTTCACAGATATCAGCATAAGTGTTGTCCGATATGAACCGATATGAAAACTTTATATTCAAAAATATAATGCAGAAAAAAAAACATGCTTGGGGTAATTTAAAACTGGCGTAATGATATTGGTTGTCCAGCAGAGTGTTCCGGTGTCTCTGACATCCTGCCGGCACGATCTGCTCTGTGCAGCTTTTTGTGGCTTCCGTCAAAAATAGACCAAGCAGCCAGAACACGAAACAGCCATGCCCGGCTTTACTCCACAGTGCGCTGGAGCTGATCGCGGCCGCTTGTGATTTGTAACACACTATCTGCTACTAGCAGATGGAGAGTGATGGCAGGTTAACAAGGGCAATGCTTTTTGGTAATTTTGCTAACAAGGGGTGACGGCATCCCCCCCCAAATCGCCTACTGAGCAAGAGGGTCAAAGTTCAAGCGTATCATGACAAAGTATCATGTCTCCTTTTTAATGCAATACTGCAGGCATGAGTATAAAGGCAGCTACAGTACATACTAAATAAATAATTTTGAATGCACCCTGTGTCTGACTGAGTCTCTCTGTGGTGCAGAAACATTTAAATGTGGTGTCACCGTGTCTCTCTGTGGTCCTGAGGTCTTCAAACCCAGCCTCACAGTCTCCCTCCATGGTTCTGAAACATCCTTTCTTTCTTTCTCCATCAGACTGAGACATTAAAACACAGTCGCTCTGTCTCTCATCATCCACTCTCTCCGTCTCTGTCCTTGGTGGAACTCTGAACCCCTGCCTCTCTCTTTCTCTCGGCATGGTGCATTTCAAACCATGAGACAGCATGCTGTTTAATTGAAGTAGGGACACAAGCATGATCTTCTTCACAACACCTCGGCTTGTTTAAGGTTTGATGTTTTGACAGCCACCACTCAAGTCTCACATAACACAGCAGACACAAAAAACACCACACTGTCAGAACTTAAAAAATAAAGGTGAATGCAATGAATTAACTTCACAGGGTGGGAAAAATGCCTTCAGATATACCTTTGTCATGGCATGGCCATTTTTGACCTGTTCCCATTTGCAGCTTTGGAAAAAGTAATCTTAAATCATACTTGAGTAACAGTGTCAAAATATTAATTTGGTAAAAGTGAAAGTCACCCACAGAAACCGTACTTGAGTAAAAGTCTCAAAAGTAGAACCAAAATGTAAACATACATTTAACATACAATACGTTTATTATCACAGTATGTTTTTTGTTAATGTAATTGCTTATGAAAAATAAATACATTTTAAATGCATTCCTACACTCGGATGTAGCATGCAATGTGCCAAGCAGTGACTAGTAATGAAAGTTCATATTTGACTCCAAAATAGTGGAGTGGAAGTATAAAGAAGCAGAAAATTAAAAGTAATATTAATAACAAAAAAAAGTAAAAAGTACAATTCACACAAAATTGTACTGAAGTACAATACTTGAGTAACTGTACTTACGCTACCAGTCAAAGGTTTGGACACACCTTCTCATGTAATGTTTTTTCTGTATTTTCATGACTATTTACACTGTAGATTCTCACTGAAGGTGTGCCTTGTCAGGGTTCATCTGTGGAAGCTTTTGCCTTCTTAATGGGGTTGGGACCATCAGTTGTGTTGTGCAGAAGACAGGTTGGTACACAAGTGACAGCCCTATTTGACAACTGTTAGAATTCATATTATGGCAAGAATCAGTTAAGTAATGAGAAACAACAGTTTAACATTACTTTAAGAACTGAAGATCAGTCAGTCCAGAAAATTGCAAAAACTTTGAATGTGTCCCCAAGTGCAGTCGCAAAAAGCATCAAGTGCTACAACGAAACAGGCTCACATGAGGACCGCCCCAGGGAAGGAAGACCAAGAGTCACCTCTGCTGCTGAGGAGAAGTTCATCTGAGCCACCAGCCTTAGAAATTGTAAGTTAACAGCACCTCAGATTAGAGCCCAGATGAATGCCACACCGAGTTCTAGTAGCAGACACATCTCTACATCAGCTGTTCAGAGGAGACTGCATGAATCAGGCCTTTATGGCCAAATAGCTGCTAAAAAAAAACACTACTAAGGAAAGGCAACAAGCAGAGAAGATTTGTTTGGGCCAAGAAACACAAGGGATGGACATTAGACCAGTGGAAATATGTGCTTTGGTGTGATAAGTCCAAATTTGAGATCTTTGGTTTCACCCACTGTGTCTTTGAGCAAAACAGAAAAGGTAAACGGATGGTCTCTACATGCATGGTTCCCACCGTGAAGCATGGAGGAGGTGTGATGGTGTGGGGATGGTGACACTGTTGGGGATTTATTAAAAATTGAAGGCACACTGAACCAGCATGGCTACCACAGCATCCTGCAGCGACATGCCATCCCATATGGGTTGTGTTTCGTTGGATCATCATTTATTTTTAAACAGGACAATGACCCCAAACACACCTCCAGGCTGTGTAAGGACTATTTGACCAGGAAGGAGAGTGATGGAATGATGTGCCAGGTGACCTGGCCTCCACAGTCACCTGACCAAAACCAAATCGAGATGGTTTGGGATGAGATGGACCGCAGAGTGAAGGCAAAACAAGTGCTGAGCATCTCTGGGAACTCCTTCAAGACTGTTGGAAAACCATTTCAGGTGACAACCACATGAAGATTATCGAAATAATGCCAAGAGTGTGCAAAGCAGTAATCAAAGCAAAGGGTGGCTATTTTGATGAATCTAAAATATAAAACATGTCTTGAGTCATTTCATACTTTTTTGTTTACTACATAATTCCATGTGTGTTCATTCATATTTTTGATGCCTTCAGTGAGGATCTACGTTGTAAATAGTCAAGAAAATAAAGAAAAACCATGAAAGGTCCATTCATCATTCATTCAGGTCCATTATATGGTTTTTCATCAATTTCACACAGCTGTCAGAGGTCCAACAGCTCTGTATTCAATATGCATTACCCCAAACCCATCCGTGGTCCTGAGTTTCAGCTCAAGTGAGCTGAAGTGAGCTCTACTGAGAGCAGGCTGTTCGTGCCTGCACCTTTAAATGCTAATGAGCTCCATCTGTCAACACCTACTTGGAGAGCCCTGCCTGCTACATGCCCCTTTCAGGGAAAGGATGCTGCTTGCGCTAGCGGTAGCATAGGCTAATGCCTCACCAAGATGCTGTCGCTCAACTATATCAGTTTGACCTAGAATCAGACCCAGAAGGAGAGGCTGCTGAAGAAATACAGACTCTGCAGCAGGATGTTTCAGAATGATTAATGTCTGAATATCTCACTTAGTTTGTTCGTATGTGTTGTTAAAGTTATTACCATGTAGCTAATGCTAGCTCCTGCTAACAGTAACGGTAACTTATAGTTCTTCATGTTATATTGAATTTACCCTGTTACACAGCAGCATGAACACGTCTTCAAATTTGAGGCACTGTGCAGTCCTCCGGGATCTGCAGTTCTCCATCACAAACGAGAGTCTCCTAATTGGGGAACTCTCAGAGAGGAGACCTGCAACAGGTAACATCTAAAACCAGCTTGAGAAAGCTGTGTTTGTCTCAAACTCAGTCTCCAAACTCTTGGGCACTGTTAGCATCGTTTCTGTCTCCAGTCTGCACGTTTCCAGACTTTTTACTGTGACAACCAAGCTCCATTATGATATTATTAACATTAAACTCGCTTCAAACCCATTGCATAGCGGACCGAAACGGAGCTAACTAGTTAGCCGATTTCCAGCTGACTTCACCATACTCGTAGGCAACTGTAAATACTATCAAAACGTGGCACCACTTACCTGTGGCTCGGGTGCAGTTGCTGGGTCTTGTATGGTTGGTACTGATCCTTTTACGAGGGTCAGTGTCGAGGCAAAGCCAGCTTTGTACTGACCCTTGTTATTGAAGCAGTCTGATGTGAAGCGATTAGCACACACAAGCTAACACAAACCGCAGCCGGCACGTTGTCGTTAAAAATGAAACACAACCACTGTCTCTTCTGCTGTTCTGTAGCTGGGACAGAATATAGGCACTGATGTTGATTCTTACAACCAACAACAGAGCAATCTGCATGTCTAGCTCTGAAAGACGACATTGCGAAACACTGCTATCTTACCGCTGGGCACACTGAACTTCACCTCGGGGATGAACACCTCCTTCTCGGACAGCTCATATCACTGCATAGAGGAGGTCGGTCTATGAACATCTCTCCTTTTGTTACGTAATGAAAAGAGCTGAATCTGAACAGCCTGTAGGAGCGCCGTTTTACCAGTGGGTGGGCTGCAGAGACCAGGCAGGACTTGTTTGCTTTCCTCATTCTGGGAGTTGGTAGGCTCTGGGAGGACCAGTTTGAATATGTAGACACCAGAGAAAATGTGTTTTTCATAATATGGGACCTTTAAAATGGCAAGGTGTCAGGACTTTTGACTGGTAGTGTAGTTACATTCCATTACTGCCCATGTGTGATTGCTGTCTGTTAATAAATGTTGCCGTCAGTTGTAAAAACCCACCTTATTGTATGACGGTTGTTGTTGTCCCCATTTGTTAATATGTAGAGAAACTTGGAAAAAGTTATAGCATGGTTTTAACATGCCTTATTCTTAAATTATGTCATTTAGTCTATGTCAGATATTTAGATGTATTGCAGACTTAGGTGTTTTCTGAAAGGTGCAGTGTGTAAGAATGTTAGTTACCATGAAAACCAAAATTATTGACAGAATATAAAGAATGAAATGTTTTGACATTATGACATCTGTGTATTCGGCTGCAGAGATGACTACCAAAGTTAGCATGCTAACAAGCTTACCCCGGCCCGTACCAGTCCAAAGCTTATGTGCTAGCGTTGTGAACACCAACACATCCCTAGTAATCAGAGCACCCAGTCTGGACCACTAGATGCACTGCTAACTGGGTCTGGACTACTAGATGCACTGCTAACTGAGCTAACTAGTTATGGTAGCTACAGTTAGCAACAGTATTTAGTGGCCACTCTGGATATGCTGCCACCATTTTTTTTATCTGTTTGATAGGACAACAGTTCTTACACGTTGCACCTTTAATTGTTGTTGCATGTAGATAAAATGAGGATCATGAATGCATTCATAGTGCATGGTTTCTTTGCATCCATCCACTCTGGATGTGGTATTTCTCACACTGTGCTCTGTCATTGTGTGGTCATTTACACCTGGGGGGAACAGTTCTCCAAATAGCAGTGTGATGCACCCCTGACACTGCTCTTCCTCTTTATGTTGCCCAGTGGATAAAGAACTTTACAGTCAAACAATCAAGCAATTTTTGCACAAATGTATGCAATATCCATAATGCTGCAGAACAGCTGGAGGGATCAAAGAATAAAGAGTCTTAATGGAGATAAAAATGAACCAGTATGTTGCCCATTGAGGAAGTTGGTGTACAGTGAATAGCTAAAGAAGCTGTTCACTACTTGAGTGCAGTAGGCATGACTACAGAGGGCAAGTAGAGGTGAGTAGAGAGGTCATGGCCAGATGACTGATGGCAGATTTTCATTTGGTCAACAATACTGGGATTCAGTTGTGATACATTCTGAAAAGAAATACAAAAAGTAATCTAGAAAAAATCTACACTAATGAATAAATTACACACAACACATTATTGATGGATGTAATGTATGGCGGTTTTATAGGAAAATAACTGACCAACAATTACAGTTATACACAGGTCTCTTTTTTTGCAAGTAACTCCCAGTTTATACTGGGTCTGTCACAGCGGCGTCACAACCTTGATACCGTTGCTTGAGCTGATCGCAACTGTCCTACACAATGCTAGTGTTTCCACAGCGTGTTTAAGCAGCCTCCCAATAGCACCTCTCCGCTCTTCTCCCCAGACAATATGCTCTGAAACTATTTTTGACAGAGGCAGCCTGAAGCCGTGTCAATCTGCACAGAGCAGATTGAGCCAGACAGGAAATTAGACAGCAATGACCATCATGTATTCAGTCAAAATAAAACACTGTGTGCATACTTGGACTCTACAGCACAACACAGTAGCCTACTCAATCACAACAGAGGCAACGACTGAGAAAGTGATGAAAGCAGGCATGCATGGTGCTCCACTTCTCAAACGCTCCCAGTGGGATATGAAGTTGCATCTACATAAATACATATAAACATAAATATGGACGCACGCCCCTCTACGGCTTTGCCTCCAACTACACCACCATCACCACTATCCACTCTCACCACCTGTCTGGAGAGAGACAAAGGCGTGGATGACGCACAACTTCTTGCAATTGAACAGCTCCAAAACAAGAAGTCATACTTGTTTGCACCCCACACCAGATCAAGTCAACCTCCATAACCAGCATAATGTTATCCGGGCAGGTCATTCCCTCTCCACATCCTTCACTAACCTTGGTGTCATATTTGACCCTCACCTTTGAGGCTCACATCAAACGCCTCTGCAAAAACTCCTTCCATCACCTCAGAAATATTGCCAAACTCCAGCGCTCTCTCTCCCTTCCTGATGCCGAGAAACTCATCCACGCCTTTGTCTCCACCAGATTACTGCAATGCACTACTCATTAGAACCCCTAGCAAGAGAATCCAAAGGCTCCAGTATGTGCAGAACAGTGCTGCTAGGATCCTGATGAGAGTGTGCAAGTATGAACACATCACACCCATCCTCCATTCACTTCACTGTCTTCCCATCTCCGCCAGGATTGACTACAAGATCGCCCCCCTCACTCACCAGTGCGTCCATAGCAATGCCCCCTCCTATCTCAAAAACCTACTAACTCCACAAATCTCATCTCGATCCCTCAGCTCCACTAACTCACTCCGTCGCCACCCCACAGGACTAAGTTAAAACTTTTCTGCTTTTAATTTGTATGTGTTTTTGCTAATGTTTTCTCTTTTGCTGTTGCTTTTCCTGTAGCACTTTGCGATTTGTTTAAATCTTTAAAATGCATTACAAATTAAATGTGTTATTATTATTATTATTATTATTATTAGTAGTAGTAGTAGTAGTAGTAGTAGTAGTATTCTGTGCGCAGTAGATTCAAGGTGTAAGTCTTAAGTCTTGGCTATGAAGAACAACACATTCTGACAACAGCATAACAGATGAAAGCCACAGACTGATGACAGAGCTAAATAGACACTGTTAAAAGTAGGCTATCAAATCTCGGATGCAAAGAAGAGTTTATGCAATACCTGGCTGAGAACATTAGCAAAATTGCAACCAGTTCTTTAACTTTCCATTATTTGTTCCCTATCACATACTGTGCAAACATATTTCATTTCCGAACCTGATATTCTTATATATGATTCTCTGTGTTGAGCTGTGCTGCCAAACATGGGAGTGAAAATCTGTTGTCAACTTTGGAGAGACAATCGCAAGAGCAATTCCTGAGGAACACACCAAAACTAGTGCTGTCACTTTAAGGTTTCGGTTAGATATGAAGTCTTTTGAAGTCAAAAGGCTAAAGGAAGTCCTTGGTGTCATTGGTGGTTATCAGGGCCATATACAGGATCTTAGAAATACAGAGGTCCAAAAATTCAATTGCTTTGTAGCAGAGGGTTCTAGAAATTTGAGTCTTAAATTATGAAAATTGTGAAAACTTATTGGTCCATATTGAAAACACCACTGGTATTGATCTGTCACTTTTTTTTTTAGTTCTTGTCTTTATCTAGGTTCATGGTTGGATTGCTTTTGCAGTACCCCTGTCATCAGTTGATAGAAGTGACAGAGTAATAGTTTGTTTCACTGAGTGCAGCATTTAATTCAGAGGCTACTGAAATGATTCTGTCTGTGTATGTAGGCTAATAAACCACCGTTATTCCGGTACTGCTGGTCAGATGATAAAATTGGTTATTTTAGTGTGGTACAAGATTATTGCGTCATTCAAGCAGAGTTATGTTTAGGTAATTATTGGACTACTTTTATGATGTGTTCTTGGAAATACTGAGGTCTGGACCTTAGTGACCTCAATGCTGGGTACAGCCATGGTGGTAATGCTGTGTTGCCATGTTTTCAAATTTCTCAACTCTTAAGTCACTAGATTTGATTTGACTGTAAATTACACAGAACTGAGGCAGGACAACCAGAGGAAATCATAGGGAAATCCAGAAAACATTTGCTCTATAACATATGATCTGTTTCACCAAAATCATTAATAGTTGGTGCTGTGTGTGATGCACTGTGATCATACCCTCTCACTGAAATTACTCAGCCAAGAAACAAACAATAGCTGAGACAGACACCATTCACTGTATAATTAGTCACTGTAATATTAAGATGATTTTGACGGAGTTATTTTAACGGGAAAAAGTTGCAGTGTTGGTTTAAAAGAGCCCAACACTTCTAAAAAGGGAATGCACACTTTTTCAAACGTACGTTACAAGTGTGTTTACAGGTGTTTAGAACAGACTTTTAGAATTTATTGCAAATCTATTAAAAAGGAAAAACTGAAATATGACAGTGACATCAACAGTCAGATTTTTTGATATGACACTTGACATTAAGCTCAGGTAACTCCCATTTCTCTTGATCATCTTTGAGATGTTTCTCCACATTGACTGGAGTCCACCTGTGGTAAATTCAATTGATTGGATTGGATTTGAAAAGGCACACATGTCTATATGAGGTTTCACAGCTGACAATGTATATCAGAGTAAAAACCAAGCCATGAGTTTGAAGGAACTGCCTGCAGAGCTCAGAGACATGACTGTGTTGAGGCACAGATCTGAAAAAGGGTACAAAGGAATATCTGCTGCACTGAAGAGCACAGTGGCCTCCATAACTCTGAAATGGAAGAAGAGAGAACCGGGACTCTTCGTAGAGCTGGCTGCCTGACCAGACTGAGCAATCAAGGGAGAAGGGCCTTGGTAAGAGATGTGACCAAGAATCCAATGGTCACTTTGAGCTCCAAAGATGCTGTGTGGAGATGGGGGAAACTACCAAAAGGACAACCATCACTGCAAATGTCCACCGATCTGGGCTTCATGCTGGAGTGGCCAAACAGAAGCTTCTCCTTAGCAAAAAAATGAAAAGCAGCGACCATCCAACATCGCCACAAGCCATCGGAGACCACGGCATCAGAAAAATGGAGGACCAGCGGAGCAGCGACGGACAGCCCACAGAGCACCGAGTACGCCTGCTTATAAGTTAGCGTTGCTATGCTAACAGCTGAGGCTTACAGCTGAGGCTAACAGCTGATCAGCGGAGAAAAGTGAGTCCACGGAGCCAATTCTTCAGGTGTGCAGGCTTCAAAGGTAGTAGCACAGCCTCAGAGCTTGTAAAGACAACTTGACATTCTTTCTTCCTTCAACAGAAAAAAGCTGTTTTGTCACGGATCAAGAAGCGGCGATATTCACGCCAGCGTCCTCTCACCTCAGGGTTGAGTACTGAGTAATGGGTCTGAATACCTATGTATAAGGTTTCAGAATTACGCTGCAATTAAAATGAAGGGGAAGAATCATTTCTGCACTGATTATGAAATCATATAAAGCTTTTAGAGTCACTGTTGTAGTGGTACAATGCTAAATCAGTGGACTCATGAGTAATATTTGAGACTCCTATTTATTTTATTTTATTCAAACACAGACTACAGAAAACTACTGACTGTTGTGGATTAATGAGACTAAACGAGTCCGGATCTGTTCCGGTCTGAGGAGATCCGGATATGCGAGGAGAACAAAGTGGAATCGGAATCTGTGGATGTTCACGTGTAGCTAGCTGCTAGCCCACCCCCACATGGCCCACCTCCCGAGTCGACAGACACACCGGCAGGTCCAAAACCAGGCTTAGGGTAAATAATGAATGAAAAAACATTGACGTCACATTTGCTTTGTGTCTGGTGCAAGAAGAAATGGTAAAAACGGGCTTTTGTCACGAAAGTGTCCAAGTAGCAAGTTTGGTTGCTGAGGAACAGGAAGTTGTGTGAGGGACGCCGGCGTTGATACAGACAGCAACAGAGATGGTGAGTTTTGAGAGTTGAGAGATTTGTGACATATAGCATGTTTGGAGTGTTAGTGTGTAATGTAGTGTTTGTGTAGTGTGGTTAGTGTGTAGTGTAGTCATTTTTTTGTGTTGTGAGTCAAAACAATGAGGAGACGGCTGAATGTGGAGCAGGTAAGAATGAGCTGAGGATCCCTGAGCCTGAGGCATTGCCTGCATTTAAATGTAAATAGTTACATGTAACTTTTTCCTACTCTGATTTTAAGTTATTTTGTGATTTTAGGTCCATAGTGTTAATATAGTATGTCAAAATGAAAAAAAACAAAACAAAACAAAACTGTACAGTCAAACATGTGAGGTTGTGCTGAAAATAATGAGACCAAACAAGGCAAGGTAAATAGTTTTTAAGGTGAAATATAATGGTAAAATCAAAATTAGTCAAAAACAGCCAATTATATCCCTGACGTCCCACCATCAAACACAACCTCATTTGGCCATCCATGAAAAAACTACTTAACCTCCCACTTTTCTGTAGGAATACATGCTTCCTACGGGCAATGCACTAGTTTAATTAAAGTAGACATTGATTGTTTCACATGCATGATACATGATTAGGTGTATGCTGACCACAGATTATCTCTCTTTACCTTGTTGGTAAAGAACATGCGTCTCCCCAAGGCATGTATGTGTGCATTGGGTATATCACTGCATATGTGCTTGTGTGTTGTGTGTCTGCCTCCATGTGCTCTGACAGCCACTATTGCGGCCTGTGTTCAGTATTCAAAGCACATGCACAAACCACAGATCTCTCCTGCCCTGAGGTGCTGCTAGTCCAACACAAGTTTTTTTTTTTTTTTTCTTTTTCCCCTTCCCTGTTCTATCCTTATTTTCCCTTTCAATTTGTTTGTGTTGGAGAAATCAGACACAAAAGAATAAATCAGTGTTTTTTTTCCTCCCTCTTGGCAAGTGTTTCAAACATCAGCACTGCCCACGCTGGTTTGTGCTTTATGTGAGCAGCTTGGGACAAAATGCACATATGCATACATTTAAAACCATTTTGAGACAGTTATAATTTTACACTCACTGTATAAATCTGATATATCACACACACATCATATATCACAGATTCACTGCATACATCTCATATATCACATTTTGATGTAATTGCAGTCTGAATATGTTCTGCTGCTCTTATTCGGCACACCCTTATAATGCGGTGATTCATTCATACCTATTCATTACATTCTTCTTTTCTTCGCTGTACCCTATTATTATTGACCCTGTGACTTAGTTTTCCCATGAGAATCATTAAAAATTCATCTCATCCACACACACACATAGACACACTTAAGCACGGGCAGTAGCACCACTGCTGTTACTGACAGCTGCTGAGCAACTGTACTGAAATAGTTTGGGGTGGAAATTCCTCGCTCAACAGAGGCAGATGGTGAAATTTAACTATCAGTATTCAGAACACCTTGTTGTGGACCAACGTGCTGACCAAGGGCGCACCAAATTTCTGCTGGGTATAGAAGTGGGAGAGGTAATTTGGGGCAAAAGATAGAACGTTAAAGGTACAAGTCTGTGTACATGAAAAGAATACAACAGGCTTTTCCAAACACACGTGCTGGTTCAGCTTGACTCACTTTGACTTGGCACGTCAACGGTGGTTTGCATTTCCATGACAACAGGGCTACCCACTTGAAGGCGTGTCTGCAACTAACGACGTGTTTGTCTTGAAGCGTCTATAAACACTCTTTCTCCCTGCTGTATCATTTAAGAATATCATTTCCTTTGGATTCATTTCCCATAAATCTTTCAAAATGAATCACCCATTATCATACTATGTCATTAAATATTTTCTTATGGAGCAGCAAAATCAGGAAACGTTGGGTTTTCACTAGCAGTAACTTAATGACTCCTGAAATAGCTGGAAGGAAAGAAGATGAAACTATGAAATACAGCAGATTTTTCAAACTGGAGAGAAGCTAAAGAGATTCAGTAAGAAGATACAAAAGTACTGAAAGCTGAACACACAGAGTCCTTCTCTCCTGCACAAACATGACTTGAGTCTTGCAACACAGAGAGGAGCAGAAGGTGGGCCGTCGGGGGTTGGCTGCAGTTGCTAGCCGTCACCGCAGACTGCTTGGAGGCGGGGCCGGCATGCTTTGACCAGACTTAATTTTGCAGGTGTTTGGATAAATGTCTAGTGTGTAGGATTTAGAAGCCTTTTGTCTGTCTATCTATCCATCTATCTATCCATCCATCCATCTATCTGACTGTCTGTCTGTCTGTCTGTCTCCACTATATTGCCAAAAGTATTCGCTCACCTGCCTTGACTTGCATATGAATTTAAGTGACATCCCATTCTTAATCCATATGGTTTAATATGACGTTGGTCCCTTCGCAGCTATAACAGCTTCAACTCTTCTGGGAAGGCTTTCCACAAGGTTTGGGAGTATTTATTGGAATTTTTGACCCTTCTTCCAGAAGCGTATTTGTGAGGTCACAGACTGATGTTGGACGGGAGGGCTCTCAGTCTCCGTTCTACTTCATCCGCTCAACTTCATCACAAAGATGTTCTATCAGGTTGACGTCAAGACCCTGTGGAGGCCAGTCAAGTTCATCCACACCAAACTCTCGTCCATGTCTTTATGGACGTTGCTTTGTGCACTGGTGCACAGTCATGTTGGAACAGGAAGGGGCCAACCCCAAACTGTCCTCACAGAGTTGGAGCATGGAATTGTCCACCATCTCTTTGTATGCTGAAGCATTCAGAGTTCCTTTCACTGGAACTAAGAGGCCAAGGCCAGCTCCTGAAAAACAACCCCACACCATAATCCCCCCCTCCATCAAACTTTACACTTGGCACAATGCAGTCAGACAAGTACTGTTCTCCTGGACACTGCCTAACTCAGACTCGTCCATCAGATTGCCAGATGGAGAAGCACGATTCATCACTCCAGAGAACACATATCCACTGCTCTAGAGTCCAGTGGCGGCGTGCTTTACACCACTGCATCCAACACTTTGCATTGCACTTGCTGATGGATGGCTTGGATGCAGCTGCTCGGCCATGTAAACCCATTCCATTAACCTGTCTACACACTGGTCTTGAGCTAATCTGAAAGCCACATAAAGTTTGGAGGTCTGTAGCAATTGACTCTGCAGAGAGTTGGTGACCTCTGCGCACTATGTACCTCAGCATCCACTCACCCCGCTCTGTCATTTTACGTGGCCTACCACTTCATGGCTGAGTTGCTGTCATTCCCAATCGCTTCCACTTTGTTATAATACCATGGAAGTGTGGCTGATTTAAATTATCTGTGAGTGAATACTTTTGGAAATACAATCTCTCTCTCTCTCTCTCTCTCTCTCTCTCTCTCTCTCTCTCTCTCTCTCTCTCTCTGTCTGTCTGTCTGTCTGCACAGCCTTTGCTTTGAAAAGAGAACAGTGCACTTGGCCTGTTGGGCATCTAAGGCAGCCTTAGTAGCACATTTCCTCTGTAACAAGAAGGGGTCTGATGATGACCAGAGTGCTCTCCTAATCAATTCAAACTCAAATTTAAGTTGTTGTTGTTCTATTTTTTTTTTCTCGTCTTTTTAGAGGCTGAGTAGGCTATAATGATGTAAGCTTAGCATGTTTCTCATAATAGGGAGGGGTCACTGGTAGATTGACAGGGCTAACATTTTAGCAGCCTGCAGGTTGTTAGCAGTTTGCAGGTATAGCATTCTGGCCTTCACCTCATCCAGTCGGTCTCTCACCCTCTTCAGCTCGTTGGTGTGTGAGAGGACTGTTTTAAGCCAAGGCTCGAGTATCGTTGATAGTTTACTGGTCATAATTTCAAGTGCTTTAGCAAGCCCAGGCTTCAGTTTCATCTCACTGTCATCACCTTCCTGCTCGCAGTCATGTTGGAATAAAGATGTAGCGCTGTTGGTGGTTAGCTGTCTCGGTTTGTTGTTCTTTCTGCTCTTAGACGATGGCATTGTCACATGATGTCTTGTCCAAAACTGCCCAAGAGTCATACTATTGCAATAACATTACAAAAAATAGTTGTATCTTAAGTGAAATCATTAAATATATGTTGGATGTTTATGGAGCTCCCATATACCTCTCCTTAGCCAGCATCATGTAACACACTCGCTTTTATGCATTTTTAGTAGCCGATATAGATGAGACTGAAATTATCATCAGTGTCGGGAAAGTTCACTTTCTACATGAAGTAGTTCAAAGTTCAGTTCACAAATGTTAAAATTAACTAGTTCAGTTCATTCTTCATAATTCAAAATTTTGAACTAAGTTCACAGTTCTAAAAATGAACTAGTTCATAGTTCCTTTTTTTTTTACAAATGTTGCTGTGAGCTATTATTTTTCTAAATGATTGCCACAGCCCATATAGAACCACAGACAGCCATTATTTGATCTGTTTTAACACTGAAACTGCAGCTCTCCGACAATATACTGCAAAACCAGGTTGTCCAGCTGTGGCTGGGAGATGAAGACAGTGGAGCCACTACTGTACACTGGTAATATGATTTGAGTGGTAGAGGATCTGTTTTGGCTCACCGTTGCCGTGTCTTCTGATTTTTTATTCACTCAGACTTAAGGGTACCTTGAAAAACTAGCTGGGTGCTTTAGTTCAATGTGCCGTTTCAGGTTTGCTGTTGAAATGTTTGCTGAGGTTTACGGAAAAAGATCAGATATTTTCCACCTGGATCATCACTGACCTTTTCAAAAAATTGTTTTAAGTTATCATACATATCATCATCAATCCTAGATGCCATATTAAAGGGATAGTTTGTGTTTTTTGAAGTGGGGTCATATCAAGTACAGTACATATCTATAGTTGATCTGTTCCCTACCGTAATCAGCGATACTTTGGAGAAGTAGAGAGCCGCTCCAGCCCAGACACTCAGCTTTGTACTGCAGTGAACGGGGTCCACAGAAAAAGTGAAATAAACCACCTAAAACAAGGCTCACCCTAAAAAAATCTGTAACAGTTCAAGTGTACGTTGTATAGGGAAAATTCACACCGCTTTACATCGCCGTCAGACCTGCCTTTCTTTTGGCACTACATTTTTGTCAACCGTAGAACCCCACTTCAAAAAACACAAACTATTCCTTTAACGGTGGAGGCAGGGTCTGGGGTAGGGCTGCTGCCTTCATTTGTCTTTGCCTCCATGCTTAGCATATTGACCAGGTTGGGTGATATTACGCTACATATTAAGGCGTTTTTACGGTGTGTTCTAGCCGGTTTTCGACTGGAAGGCTCGATGGAAATCTGGCTCGGTCTTAAACGAAGTTCAACTGTGAGAGCGCACCATTCACAAACGCCAGAATGAACGCATTCACAATAACGTTCATCAGGCAGAAATACGTACATTCAGTTCACGTTCGCCCAAAATATGAACGAGTTCATGAACGGTCATTCATTTGATGCGTTCAGGCACAACACTGATTATCATTGTGCTGTTGATTGCAATCTGCAATCACAACTCTAGAGGCCAATAAATCCCTACACACTGGACATTAAGTATAAATTTTGAATTCATGATGGCACTAGATGAATAGTCAGAGGATAGCATTTTAACCTGCTAGTGGTGTTAGAAGGTTAGGGGAATCACCTAAATCAACAGGATTCATCCCTCTGGGATAATGAACGACACACATCTCTACCAAATCTAAATGGAATTCATCAAGTGTTTGTTATAGTGTATATTTCAGTCTGGACCAAAGAAGTGGACCTCAAGAATGCTCCTGTGGTGCTGGTACCTGTTGTGGGGGTTGCTTGATTGAACTATGGTCCCGATTTTAGCTCCAAGTTGCTATAGGCTAATCTAATGCTCCCAATTTGCTATTTTTCTGCTTGATTCCTATGACTGGTTTCTTTTGCATAGCAATGCAAGCCGGGGGCTCATTGGTATCGTGGGATTTAGAGTCATTGCATTCATTTTTCTATTTGGACGTTGTTGTAAGGACACGTTTGCTTTAACAAGAACAAGGAACCACGATGACAATGAGAAAACATTGTGACGGCCGTTGTATCCATCTACCGAACAGCAGCCACTCCCAGCAGGCACTGGCGGGTACACCAGCTTCACTATCATCTTATCTCATCTTAACAGACAGATCTGGCAGCAGAGCGGCGGGGAAAAGGAGGGGGCAGCAGTTTCACAGCTGACTGGGACAAACACTGCCCCCCTCTGAGTGGGACATGGTAGATCCAGCCTCACAGTGAGAGATTAGACCCAACACAGTTAGACAAGGCCCCACAGGCGGTGGCTGGGGGCTGCAGACTCTCTGTGCAGTCACAGAGTAATTAATTGTGAGTGATTCATTTTAGGCCCACAACAGAGAGCTGGTGAGACCTTTTCAAAGGAGCTGAGGAGGGATTTCTCTACACCATCACGTGGAAACACAATCATATAGGCACAGGAAATATTACAGTGGATGAATCAGTACACACACACACACACACACACACACTACAACTTGGTGCAGTACATTAAAAGTACAGCAACAGAGGATGTTGCATTTGAAGCAGGATCTGGTCCAGGTAATAGCTCCTTTCAATGATCACATTACAGGTACTAACCAGTGGTCATTCCTCACTAAACAATATGTGACTGATAAAGCTACACAAGATATATCTCACCCAAATGATAAAGTTAAGATTTCTATGTAGTACAGCGGGTGAAAAGTACAAAAAACAGTCCGTTCTCCAGGATATACACAACAAAGCACACGGGAGCATCCATGTTAACAGTTTGTCTGAACACTTAATAGCTGCTTTGATTCAGTTGAGAAATCACAGGGGTATTTGACTATAATGACATTATTACATGTCTAATGTCACAACTTTTCAGTCTGTACAAAGGTAAAGGTACTTAAAAGTTTTGAACCAAAGTGTTGAACAATTTAAACATTTTACCCTGGTGACTGTGCACTCAGGATGCTGACAGTAAGAGGGGATGAGCTGCGACCATCCTGATCAACTCCTCCCTCACTCCAGGCTTTATTCCAGCTCCTTTCAATAAAACTACAGAAAAGCCACTGCTAAAGAAACCCACCCTAGATTCAGCTGACATCCAAAACTACAGACCTATATCTCTTCATTCATCCCTCTCTAAAACCCTGAAATGTGCCATCTATAACCCACTGCTCACTCCACTGACCCTCCTCACAGTGACTGAGTCCCTCCGTGCCGCCAGAGCCTCATCCCACTCATCTGTCCTTATTCTTCTTGACCCATCTTCTGCATTTGACACAGTCAACCACCAAATCCTCTTCTCCACTCCGACTGAACTCTGCTGTCTCTGCTCTAACCTGGTTACATCATACCTGACAAATTGCACCTTTTACGTCATGGCTCCTTGTCCAAACCCTGCTTACCGGAAACTGGTAGTCCCCAAGGCTCAGAACTAGGACCACTTCTGTTTTCACTATGCACTAGATCACTAGGCTCTGCATTCACATCACATGGATTCACCTACAACTGTTCCTCTCTTTCTCCCCCATCCCCCAACGCGCATCTCAGAATGTCTGGCAGACATCTCTGCTTGGACAACTGCGCACAACCTCAAGCTCATCCTTCATAAAACTGAACTCCTCTGCATCCCGGAAAAAGTCAGTGTTGAGGACGTCACAGTATCGCCTTCATCAACTGCAATGAACCTGGGCAAAATCCTTGATGACGGACTATCCTGCACCGCCAACATCAGTGCTGAGGCCTGATCCTGCAGATTTGCCCTTTACAACATCCACAGGAGCTTGTCTCTCCTCACAAATGACACAAAGCAACTCCTGGTCCAAGCACTGGTCATGTCCTGCCTGGACTACTGCAACTCGCTCTTAGCTGGACTTCCAGCCTCTGCAGCTAAACCATGTATCAAGAATGCTGCAGCTGGGCTTTTTTCCCAGTCTACCCAAATTCTCCCATATGACCCTCCTCTTCCATGGCCTCCACTGGCTTCCTGTTGCAGCCTGCATTCAACTCAATGATGATGATGGTTCTGGCCTTCAAGACCATCAAAGGAACTGCACCCATCTACCTCCAAACACTGGTCAGACCAGACCCCCTGGCGCGAGCACTATGCTCCACTACATCAGCTGGCTGGCTGGTACTGCTATCACTGAGAGCAAACAAAGGTTGCTCAGCGAAGTCACAACATCCTTCTGTTCTGGTGCTGCTGTGGTGGTACTAGCTCATGACCGGTGTCAGGACAGCAGGGTATGTGAAAGACTCAAGACTAACTTGTTCAGACTTCACCTTGACCCTGCATAGCATGACTCCCTCCGACCCAAAAGAACAAAAAAAATGTATATGTTGTTGTATGTTCTTACCCTGAGCACTGAAATCATAGCATTTATGTATCTAAGGTATTGTTGATAAATAGCAGCTACTATGCTCAGATGAAGGCTTGAAAATTGTTTGTTTTCTTTCGTACTTTATTGACAGTGATATGTTGTGGTTTCTTTCTTGTGACAAATGTACTTAATGTAAGTTACTTTGGACAAAAGCGTCTGCTAAATGCCCTAAATGTAAATGTAAATTAGATGAGGTCATCTGTATGATATTGTTACTAACCCACAGTACTATGGTTCATCATGGCCCAGGACAGGAAGGCTCTACAGTGGGTGATTTAAACCACCCAGAATATCGCTGGTACCATCTGCATACCATGAAGTGAGATGTCTGTCTGCACAAAGCCCAAAGGATACCAAAAGACAACACCCACCCAGCCACAGTCTGTTCATCCATCTGCCATCTGACAAAAGATACAGCTTCTGTACTTCCAGACTACAGAGCAGCTTCATTCCACAGACTGTGAGACTCCTCAACTTAGCATCAACACTCCAGTGCCCCCCCCCCCCCCAAAAAAAAAAATTAGCAGAACAAAACTACTTTCAACATTTTGTATATTAAACCATTCATTTTCCTGTTATCTTGTAGTCACATATAAAATAATAATAATAATAATAATAATAATAATAATAATAATAATAATAATAATAATAATAATAATAATGCTTTTATGTATGCAAAAGCATGATAACTGTCAGACTTGGCAGAAAAAGAGGACTCAGATGCAGATAGGCAGCAGTAATGACAGCTTTTATTTTCTGAGTAGCAACTCTTCAGACAGAATGACAAAATAAATGGCTATAGAAATCTACTTGTCCGAGGACAAGACAAGAAAGTACAAACACAAAATAACAAAAGGCACTGCCGAAGGAGGGGAAAGGCTACACTGTTCTCAAAAATCTAATTCTATGACAATTAAATAAACAGAAAATCACTCAACGAGGAAGGCACACAGGCTATGAAAATTAACTGTTCTGTTCTGTATTACAAAAACTATGAAATAAAATGCTCCAACTGGAGGAAAAACAAACACTATGAAATTACCTGACTAAAACAAAAATAATAACCAGAAAATTACGAACACAAAATCACTCTTCTCAAGAGGAATACTAAACAGAAAACAAAACTTGGCAATGCTTAACTTGTACCAAGGAGGAAACAGCTGTGGACTAAGAGCAAACCTACCGAAATAACAAAAATACATCTGAAGAACAGATTTGCTCCACTTTATCAAGACCTTGCAAGCTCTCTATCAAGGAACAAGGAAAGCTATTGGACCAAATCCAAAAGTAAAAGGCTACAGAGAGAGCGAATGAGCTAATGGGCCTCAAACACTGAATGTGGGTGATGTTGTTATGAAGGATGTAAACAGCTTTTGCAGCAAGAAGAACACCAAAGTACTCTGTTTTAACAACAATATGGTCTCTGACATCCAGTGGTGTATAGTAAAGTAGTACAAGTACTTTGTTACAGTACTTAAGTAGATTTTGGGAGTATCTATACTTTACTTGAGTTTTTATATTTGTTTCAACTTTTACTTTTACTTAAGTACATTATAAAGAAAAAAACACACACTTTTCCACTGCTACTTTATCATAGGACACCGTCATTGCTAGTTAACAAACAGTATAATTGAATACAAGCCCAATTGTCTCATGATATTGTATCCGGACTAAACGTGTTCACGACATGCACGAACAACTGACGTTAGTCTCACTGTAAACCGTTAACGTAACTATGGCAGCCGTCTTGTCCACTGACACTGTTGGAGGAAATATAGACGACGCTGCCAATGACGGCATCAGCTTGCAAGGCTAGCTCGGAGGAAGAAGAACACCTGTGGCCATATTTAAAACAAATGTTTTACTATGTAGGAATGGATTCAGCCTTTAAAATGAAGTGCCTCTTGTGTCTTCCTAGGAACAAAGAAATACTGGTGTTTCAGAATTCTGCGTCAAACCTTAAAAAGCAAGTGGTAAGTGAAATAACTACTAATTGCAGTAAATGAAGTGAAGTGAAGACAGCTAAGATACCAACATTTTAACATTACTCAATATCTCAGGTCAGTCAGCTAGTTATCCAAGCCTTGCTAGCTTAGCTAATGTTAGGCAGTGAAACGGGTCGGCTCACGGCCCCCGTGGTACCGTCACCTCCAGACTAAATAGACAAAAGATGATGCTACAATCAGAATGGGTAAGACAACATGGAAATAGTACATTTTGACACATGATCATATTAAACATGTTATTAAATAATATTGATGCATCAGATTTTGCATTATACACAATTTTACTCTTGAAATGAAAATAAAATGAATTTACATTAATCACCCATTAATGGTACCTCAGCTGTACTAATGCTACTTTCACCCTCTCTTTATTGTAGGGATGGACTACATCAAGGAGCACACTGAGGATCCTTCCTTGCTGTCAGGGGATGCCACCAGATCCAGCTCATCTGATGAGGAAGACTTTTTTCCTTCCCTGAAGTCATCTCATGCACAGGAGAGCTCCAAGCAACTAGATGCACACCTGGTCTGTGCAGCACATCAGATGGACCTACTGAAATCCTTACCTGCTGTCTGCAAGTTGTCTGTGAAGTTGAATACACCTCTACCTGCCTCTGCAGCTGGTGAACGACTATTTAGCATTGCAGGACTGGTCTTCAGCCCACCAAAAGCATATCTGGATCCTTGCAATTTCGAAAACCAACTTCTGCTGAAGATTAATAGTACATTTGTTGACTTAAAGGAGTAGAGCAGAGGGATGGAGTGAGAGGGTGTGAGAGGAGAGAGGGAGGAAGTAAGAGGAGATGCATGGAGAGAGTGAGATGAGGGAGAGCCCAAGACCAGAAGAGAGATTTGCTGATACTGAAGCAGAATAACAAGGTCCAAAAGACTGAAACCATCCAGTGCCCAGTGAAGGAAAAGAAGGAAAGAAGAGGGAGGAAGACATAAAGAAGATACAGGTACAGTAACGTCAATGTGATAAAGAAAAGGGAAATTAATAGTTTAAGGATTGTAGTTACCGTTGTTTGAGTGTTAGCTTGCTAGCTTACTTTGGACGATAGCAGCATTGTTTAATAATCAATAAATAGCTGAGTCGATGTGTGTTAATGTTACTCCACCTTAAATTCATCAGGAACATTTGGAAAGTTAAAGTGAATATCTTGCCAAAAAGCAACCAAGGCTTAATTTGTGATTGAATATGAGTCAGGCACTTTTAAGATTTACTGTAGTTTTGTTATAGCAAAATATATGCTAACATCAAAATCGCTATATTTAAAAAACACTAAGAAGGCTCGACACAACATGAAACTTTGCTCGTAGTATCACCAGGGTCTCTACACATGAACACCAGCATTGGCAACATTGTATGTGTGCACAGAGTTTACTAAAAAGAAGTTACTAGAAGGTTTTCACGTTAGCAGTAGCACCCCCGGCGCGCTGCCGTCATGGCAGACAAAAAGCATCGATCCCCGAGTGCGACATAACTGGTAGGAGGTCCACCATTACTCTCCTGCCTGTTAGGTCGCACACCTGAGTGTGAGTGCTCCTTCTGTGAGTTGTTCAAAAACCTTCTTCTTAATCAACTGATTAATCAACAATGAAAATAATTGTTAGTTGCAGCCCTACTGTTAATAAAGTTTAAACTGAAGAATTGAATTTCTGGCTGTTTTATTTCTTTGTACTTTTACTTTTGACACTTAGGTACATTTTAGTACTTGACAAATACTTTTGATATACAAGTACATTTGATGTAAGCTACTTTAAGACTTTTACTCAAGTAATTTTGTCATGGGTGACTTTTATTTTTACCAGAGTCATTTTCAAGTAAGGGATCTTTACTTTTACTCAATTATAGCATGTCAGTACTTTATACACCACTGCTGACACCTCAGAAAAAAAAATAATATCCATTAGCGAAATCTCTAATTTTACACACAGAGGCTTGTGATGTCGTGAATCAACAATTGAAACAAGACTTTATTGATCTGTTGTGTCAGATCTCTCGATGGTGTGGTGTTTGTCCTAAAACCTAAGAAACCCACAGCAAAGCTTTCGCACACGTCAACCATTGTTAAATGGGATGGTCTAGCCTTCGTAGCATTTCTTTGTTGTGTCACCAGATGTTCCTGGCCTTACCCTTATGCCACAATTTCTGCCGCCCAGGCCCGTGAAAGTGACCATCTACGCCACTTTCTTTCTTTCTTTCTTTCTTCTTTTTTGGCCATGAAGGATAATAGCGGTGCATCCTCCAAAAAGAGGGAAAAGAAGGCCGCATTTGTGGGGTGCATTCGGCGGAGCCTTCGAATTGGGACAACCTTTGCGGGGCGTTATGACGTTATTTAATTCATGGATGCAGACCCTGAAATTGGGAGTGTCTCTCTCTCTCTCTCTCTCTCTTTCTCTCTCTCTCTCTCGCTCTCTCTCTCGCTCGCTCTGTCTCTCTCTCTCACCGGTGGCCATGTTTGCTATAGAAGAAGGATTTGACCTTAGTTAAACCAAGTTGGGAGTGAACAAACAGAATCCAAGAGAAATTGGAATTAATAATGTAGACTCTAATATGTTTACTCAACTCAGATGCTGGCTTCAATAAAACATGAAGAGTACAGTGCCTCATCAGGGTATATCTGTCTTATGAGAGACATACAATTCCTCTTTCTTCTCCTTTGCAGCGAAATACATTACAGGCAGGATATAGCAGCTCTCCTGTCACCTCAGTCCAAACACAAGAAGGGAGCTGAGGTCACACCGTCTTCTATCATTTCTATTTGGGAAAGATTTCACCTTTAGATAGCATGAACACAAAAGGACACGCCAGATGGATTGGACTTTGGTGGCAAATGAATGATGAAAGTTAAATTTGATCTCTTATTGTTAGAAACATGATACAGGGGAGGAGGACCTGAGCTGAAGTTGAGCTGGCTCCTTTTTTATTTGCCACTGTACCAATGGCAGCAGAGCTCTCAGAACCTGGTGGCCCGACAGTACAAATGTCAAAATGAACAGGAACATGTGAGTCATATATATGTATACGTTATATAAGCTACTAACAATACATGTTATATAACATATGTGAATAAGCTATGTGAACAATATGCTCATTCATAAAATGTCCATGAACATGCTAACTGGCAGGAGATTGCACTTTATGTAAAGAATATCAAGGTAAATGATGATGTGGAGGCCAGAACCACAATGGCTGAGAGAGAGAAAATGAAATAGAGTGACATAGTACAGTGCAGTTCCTATGACTGCACACTTTAGGACAGATTTTGGGGTCACAGTCCAAGTGCTCTGGGGCTTCTAGGGATCCTTCAGAATCAGGCCTTCAGTTAACCCTTCTGTGTGGGTCCCACACATTAGCAGCTGGTTCATGTGTGCTGCTAGGCATTCATGGAGCCAGTTAGTTTCTTCAGCCAGTAGGTATGGATCATGTCAGGGCCCGGTGCTATATAGCTCATCACACTTGATACTTTTTCGGATACTGTCAAGGGTATCTTGTTAAGGGAGGTTGCCGTGGTTGACTCTCAGTTTGTTAGTCGTTGGTTCCACGGTTATTTGTGATGCCTCCCTTTCTCATATGTTATTCCAGCCTGGGTGGGTCTGTTCTCATGTTTTAACCCTGCTACTGGGAGCACACTTTGGATAGTTAATAGGAGAACATCCTGTTTATACTCCTAGTGTATCTCTTCAGGTCAGAAGTCAAGGCTGAAAGTTGTTGTTTGGCATTCTCAAGTGAATCAGCTATGGACATCGTATTGTTCTTCTTAGGAACCCCTTTCTTTGACACACCTTTCTGCAGTTCTGATAACTGGCTAAACTCTCTCTGTGTTGCCTTGATTTTTGCCTCTAGCCTCCTTCGCAATTGAGGATCCTGTTTATTGTAGTTACTGTTCATTGTGTAGCCAAGCATGTCAAAGATAACCGTTGCCTTGGTGTATATCAGCCTGTTGGTTTCGGTGATGGATTCAATGGGTACGGTGTTTAGTGCTGTGTTCACATCCTTGTGCCGACTTTCAGAGGACACTTTATCACTTAGCTGTGGTAGTTGGCACAGGAGGCACATGGGTCATTCCACGAGGGTGCTGTGTAACATTAATTGTGCTTTTAGTAAACCAACGAAGGAGAAAAAAAAGAACGAAAAGCACATTTAAGTTTACACGGCAAATTAAAACAAGAGATATATACACCTGGCCTGTAAATATGCATTCTTTTACAGCAAGATAGCTTCTCTAGCTGTGTTTGTACATTTTAAACAGAAAACACGTTTTAAACTGTGATATTTGTTTGTTTGGTTATTGAAAAAGGCTAACAGTATAGTCTACAGCAAGTAGAGATGGTGTGAAACATTCTGCTCATTTCAACTCCATGAATCCACGTCACAGCGCTGTGTTGCTCTTGGCCAGTTAGGAAACTCGAATAAGAAACAATGAAATCTGGCTGATTTTCTCGCTGAGTCTAGCTAATGCCCAATGTCTATTCTATTTCTTACTTTTTGAAAAATTATATTGTTTATTGTTTTGCTATTGTTATTTATGTATTTATTTTTTGTAATATTCTGTCCTTTAGCTGCTGTGGCAAACACATTTCCCCATTTGTGGGACAATAAGGGAACACTGATTCTGATGCACTTAGGACAGGGGTAACTCCATTGTAATATACATTCTGCAGAGAAGCAAAGAAGTAAGGGCGTGCACCAATATGCTAATAGATATGACATGTTAATAAAATAATGATATTTGAAATAGATTTTTTTCAGCAATAGGGCAATATTACATTATCAGCTTATAATATATATATATATATATATATATATATATATATATATATATATATATATATATATATATATATATATATATATATATATATATATATATATATCGGAATAGACACGTTCAAATATCTTCAAAACTTTCATTCTATGACCTGATTTATGTTTTGAAATACCTGATAAATGAAAACTGAAATGCCATCATAAGTTACTAGAATTATTTTAGTACCTACAAAGATCTTCAATACTGCTAATACTAATGAGAAATCCCATAGGTCTGTCACTCTCAAATGTCCCTGTGTTTTTAAGTATGAAAATACATTGCCATCTTTGCTTACACTCTTATCGGGTGATGGCAGGTTTTGTTTTTTTCTCTGTTGAAATCACACTACTTGAGTTTAAAAATGCTTTCCTGGTAGTATGTGTCCATGTCCGTCACTAATAAGTGTACCCTAACCACCCACATGTGTCACTGCACTGTGAGTAAGACCCTGTTCAGACTGCAGACAAACGTGGCCCAAATCTGATTTTTTTGGGGGGTCAAGTGACCAGGTCAATCTTCAGAGGTAGTGTGAACACTCAAATCTTGCCCAGATCTGTTTTTTTCAAATCAATCTACATTGACAATTGTCACAATTATGTGCCGGCGAGTACAGACAGTAAAATTAAAAACTTGACTAGGCCTACAAAATGGAGAACGGTGATGGAGCAAGTCAGATGTTAGACCTTATTAGTATATGGGGAGATACTTCAATCCAAGCAAAACTAGAAGGATCATACCGTAACCGCTCCGTTTTTTTTTAAAAATATCAAGCTGAAAAGCCTGAAAGCTATTTAAAGAAGCAAATGATTCCAATAACCAAAGCAGTCGTGGTCGCATCACCTGCCCATTTTATAATGAGCTTAGCTGTGTTATGGGCAATAAACCCAGCTGTCAGCCCTTGGAGCTGCTGGATAGCTACGAAGCAGGCGAAGAGGAGCCTAAAACTCAGAGGAGTTCAGCCGACAGTGTGCTGCATCTGATGTCATTGTTATTGTTCTTTTGTGCATGCAGGTCAGTTCGAAACTGCACACAATTCACACTGGAATCTGACATAGGCCACATTTTAAAAGGTAGTGTGAACAGCGAAACAAAAAATTGGATCTGAGCAAAAAAATCCAAATTGAGCATTAAGACCTGCGGTGTGAACGGGCCTTAATGGACTTCACCGAGCAACTAAAGAGTAGAGACTTGAGCTTTAAGCTTTGTTTGTTGCAAGAACAAACTTGTTCACGTCTCAGATTGTTAACATATTGGGGAAACTGCAGTCAGCTACTTTCCCATACAGTGTGTGGTAGAAGTTAAGGAAGTGTTGTATCAACGTGGGCAGACAGCTTTCCGATAAGCAGCCAACCCTGAAATGTTGCCAAGTGATCCCTGAGAAACTGAGGGGGAAGAAGAAGAAGAAGAAGAGAAGACGGATAAAGAAGGGGAGGGGGGCGGAGTCCACTTTGATGGTGACCAATTTTTACTTTTTATTTTTCATGCATCCACCTCCTCTCTTTCAATTTTTCCTTGGTTGCCAATTTTTTTCACCCCTTTCTGTCTCTGTCTGTCGGCGCCTCGCCTTCCTCCTCCTCCTCCCCAGACTCCTTCGATCTGTGTAGCCTCAGCAGGAAATGGAGAATTTGTTAAAAAGGTGGCAGTAGATCAGTCTTGTAGCATCAGGCAACCTGCCAGGAAGAGGGAAGTGCTTACTATTGGCAGAGGGTATAGAAAGAGTGTTGGAGGAAGGAAAAAGAATGGGAAAACAGTGGGGTTAGATAGTTACATGGCACATCAGCCACCACATTTCCTTTTAGCAGTCTTTTTCTTTGACAACAATACTTACTATTAAGTTTAAATGATCATGTAGTTCCCTCTCTGTTATTCAGTCTGATATTGACTTCTTCTGTTTCTTCTACTTCTCATTCTCTGTGGGTCTTTATTGGGGTAGGAAACAGGTGTTTGTTGTAATACAATAAATGTTCCAATGAAACGACTAGAGTATTATTTACTTTTGTAGCCCTGGTTAAAATACATTTAGATAACTAGAGATAAATAATGTAGACACATCAGCCTGTATATAGTCTTGAAAAATAGTTTTAAAATGTTTAAAATAAACTTTACAAATGTTACTTGAAAGGTTTAAAAATATAGAAATATAAGAATCTTAATCTTTACTGTTCATCAGTCAAAGTTTGTAGTTCATGCTAAGTAGCAGTAATAGTTTGTTTGATATGCACCTGAGTCAGTGAGCCTGCAGGTGTATCAAGCATTCAAGCAGTCTAACTAGTTTACACCCTAATATGTCAGTCTTGTGTTTTCTTTATTTTAATTGGAACGTCCAAAAACAAACAGCTAACCCAATTGTGTTCTCAGGTAGAGGGGCGGGGCTTAGACGTAGCTGCTTGGTCTGGGGTTTTGGAGAGAGGCAGAAGCTGATTATCGCTGCAGAGTGAACAGGAAAATTAAAGAGAGCCATAACATCTACAACTCCAGGGATTTACAACCAGTTATCCTGCAGGTTTTGATGTTTATGATCTACAAGAGTGATACATGTTATAGTGTATAAATGATGTGTGTCGCTAATCACAATCAGCCATTAGCCTGGGATAATTCGTAACTGTTTTGCTCTCAGAGCAAGCCTTGCATTTGAAGAAATGGTTAAAACAGGCTACTTGTTGCTTAGCTGATTCATGTGATTCAAGACACAGACATTTGTGACTGTGCGAGGATCGGGAAAGCTCCAGCCCAGACGCTCAGCTTTGTGCTGCAGTGAACGGGGTCCAGAGAAAAAGCGAAATAAAGCACCTAAAACAAGGCTCACCTTAAAAAATCTATAACAGGTCAAGTGTACGTTGTAAAGAGAAAATTCACACCACTTTACATCGCCGTCAGACCTTCCTTTCTTTTGGCACTACATTTTCTCAACCGTAGAACCTCCGTATCCCTACGCATTACTGAACTGCACAGCAGCTGATCTGCGAGCGGCGAAATACAGTGCGAGGCCCAGCTGCTGGGCGAGAGGTTTACTTTCGATAAAAATGAAACTTAACTCTCCGTATCCCTCTGCATTAGCGCAACTGCATAGGGATACGGAGGTTCTATGGTTGACAAAAGTGATAATGATGAAGTGTACAAACCCTAAATTGGGACACAGCATGGAGGATGTATATGAAACACAGGAAGTCAGCGGGCTGGTGATCAGGGAAATGGAGGTTCTATGGTTGAGAAAATGTAGTGCCAAAAGAAAGTGCAGTCTGATGGCAATGTAAAGCGGTGTGAATTTTCTATATACAGTGTACACTTGAACTGTCAAAGATTTTTTAGGTGAGCCTTCTTAATTTGCTTAAATTTCCCTTTATCTCTGGACCCCGTTCACTGCAGTACAAAGCTGAGCATCTGGGCTGGAGCGGCTCTCTACTTCTCCAAACTGAGGCTGTGCTGATCGAACAGGTCGACTATAGATGTGTACTTTATATGACCCCACTTCAGAAAACACAAACTATCCCTTTAATCAAAATTATTAATCCGCCCTCTGATGGCCTTCTCCAACCAATCAGCGTCATCAAAACAATAACAAACTCAAAAGACTAGCACCAATGTACAGCATAGTATAGGTAGTACCGACCTGTGAGACTAGTCTTTAAACAACACACATACATGTGGTTGTTGCACATTGTAGTTTGATACATTAAGGGCGAGTCACTCTAATTACTGACTGACTAACTAGTGATTGGATGTGTAAATCTTCTTAAAGGTCACGTCTTACCTGTTTAGTCCATGCCCTTTAACTGCCCCAGCAGTTTATCATAGTTACATACAGCACCATTACACAGATTTCCAATACTGACACTGGCTGTAATTACATTAGAAGTCGCAGCCATTCAGAAACCTAGAAAGAAAGAAATGTTATACAATTCCATAACAACAATTCATAGGACAAATACATTGTAATACAGAGGGACAAACTAAATTATGACATCATGTAGTCCAAACAAAAATAAATCTCTTTGTAAAAATAGTTTTTACCAATATGTGGAAATAGCTGTAATAAACAAGCACCGATGATGAGGATTTGTCTCTGTCACTTTGTGTAATATCAATATAACAGTTGCCAGCACTGAGAGGTAGCAACATTGTGGTAAACCATTGGGGTTTGATGTGTTTGATTTTTTAATGAAAAATAGAATTCTCAGAAAGAGAAATGCTTCTGACTTTCTGATATTATCTGAAAGGATTTTGGTTTCGTTGTGGCATGTCAGAACAGAAAGTATGTGTTGGAGCCTTTCATATTTTGCCCACAACATTAATTTAGCTGCACTGTGCCAGCCCCCTTGCTGTGCACGTTTGAAATACCGACAGTACGGTGTCATCTTTTATGTTCACAAAAAAAGGAGACATCTCTTTTTTGCCCTTGCAATCCCATAGTTTCCTTTTTCCCTCTCAGCTCCTGCCTTGTCTTCACACTGTTCAAATCACTGAATGAACACAGTTTTTTTTCTGGCCATTGTCATTATTTAAAAAAGAAAATCGAAAATTGTTAGAAAAAAGTTCAAGATGTTAACATTCTTACCACTAAGTTACTCCCCTAAGTTAAAAGTCAGTGAGTATAGATTTAAAGCAAAGCAACTGAAGCAAAGATCCATGACAATAGGCAGTGTAGTCAGGTTTCAGTGGCAGGTTCAGAGGTCTGACAACAACCAAGGGACCTACATGATGATACAAGGATATGACAGAGGGTCTGTAGAATGTATGGAACTCCTTGTCCACTGGACACACACTCTAAACATATGTCAGTGGCTTTGTAAACATTACTACTAAAAAATCTCTGAATATTGCTGAAAAGATGGTTTGAATTGGAGCAACCACAACAAAAGCCAAAAAATCCAACAGTGAACACTGTCTTAAAATGACATCTATTCTTTAAATCAGTGGTTCCCAACCTGGGGTCCGCGCCCCCCAAAGAGGAGCGCCAGAGATCACAGGGGGCGCGCACAACTTTGTCTGCTCTGGGGTTGTGAGGTTAAAGTTATATTTGTGCAACCCCCTGAGGTCGATTAGCATGGGGGAATGTTCATGTGTCCAAGGCATTGCCTGCATTTAGATATAAATAATTGCATATAACTTTGTAAATTTCAAAAACTTATGCACGTTATGCAAGTTTAGCATACAACAATTTATAAGTAAGTTATTTGTAATCTGTAATTTTGAAGTAATGAAAATGGTTCGTTAAACATGTTTGTGGTTTTCGCAGTAAAAAATCTAACTTTTTCCCACTCGGATTTTATGATTTTTTGTGATTTTAGGTCCACTGTGTTAATACAGTAAGTTGAAATGAAACAATAACTGTACATTCACATATGTGAGGTTGTGCTGAAAATAATGACACCAAACAAGGCAAGATAGATTGGTTTTAAGTGAAATCAAGTAAAAAAAACGAAAAAAAAATGGCCAATTATACCCTGGAATGCATACAATCCCAATAACACATCCAATCACAACTCTCTTTAATCCAAATTGAAAAATATTTCTTGGTCCACATTTAACTTCATTAAGCTATTTATTACCAACACCAATATGAGGTAGGCCTATTCTGTTCTCTGGTAGGGTTATTCTGGTCGTTGTGTGTCTGTGTGTGTGTTTGTGTGTGATACACCTGATGAAACAAAAAGGAAGAAATGTATCTATATACATTGCAAAACTAAAAGAATGTAACTGTTGATTTTTTGGCAAAATAAAGCACCTTTGTAATTAGTGTTTGCGGATTGGGGTTGAGGGGGCCTGGCTTGTCTTGGACACAGGCAAGGGGGGCTCCAAGGAAAAAAGGTTGGGAACCACTGCTTTAAATAATAATATTATATATATATATATATATATATATATATATATATATATATATATATATATATATATATATATATATATATATATATATATATATATCAGGCATAACATTATAACCACCGACAGGTGAAGTGAATAACTGATAATCTGTTCATCATAGCACCTGTCAGTGGGTGGGATATATTAGGTAGCAATTGAACATGTTGTTCTTGAAGTTGATGTGTTAGAAGCAGGAAAAATAGGCAAGCATGAGGATTTGAGTGAGTTTGACATGGGCCAAATTGTGATGGCTAGACAACTGGCTCAGAGCATCTCCAGAACGGCAGCTCTTGTGGGGTGTTCCCGATGTGCAGTGGTCACTATCTATCAAAGTGGTCCAAGGAAGGAACAGTGGTGAACTGGTGACAGGGTCATGGGTGGCCAAGGCTCATTGATGTACCTGGTTCTGATAGAAAGGCGTCAGAACACACAGTGCAAAACAGTTTGTTGCATATGGGGCTGCATAGCCACAGACCAGTCAGGGTGCCAATCCTGACCCCTGTCCACCACTGAAAGCGCTAACAATGGGCATGTGAGCATCCGAACTGGACCACGGAGCAATGGAAGAAGGCGGCCTGATCTTATGAATCACATTTTCTTTCACATCACATGGATGGCCGGGTGGATGTGCATGACTTACCTAAGGAACACATGGTAGCAGGATGCACTGTGGGAGGAAGGCAAGCCAGTGGAGGCAGCGTGATGCTTTGGGCAATGTTCTGCTGGGAAACCTTGGGTCCTGCCATCCATGTGGATGTTACTTTGACATGTACCACCTACCTATGCATTGTTGCAGATCATCTAAATTCCCCAGAGAACACTCTAACACTGTAAACAAGACTGGAAGGCTTAGTACAGAGATTAACGCAAAAGATGAATTGGCAATGGACAGGGGAAACACAGGGACTATATATACACTAGTGGCCAACCAGTCAGAGACTAAGCCAAATTTTTTGCTGTCTTACTGCATAGAGCCATATCATACACACGGCACACATGGACATCCCCCCATCTCTTCCTCTCATTCTCACCCACTCTCTCACTCACACACACACACACACACGCATACTCACACACACACTCAAATGTGCACACACACACACACACACACACACACACACACACACACACACACACACACACACACACACACACACCTCTGCTCAGCCAAATTTATTGTAAATGTCACACGTCAACATGATAATGATTGAAATTGACTCCCACAGTACTAAGTCCATAGGCCATTCATTTTCAACAATGAGCACTGTGTGCACTTTCTCACACACACAAACTCTCAGTTCGACCAAGTCCTCAGCATTTTTCTCTTCCTATGCATGTTGCTTAGTGGGACTTCTGGCATTCCTTGCCTTGAACAATCCTCTTCAAATCTGGCTTGTATTATGTTGTTGCCACTTGAAGCAATTCTTTCACATGTCAGTCAGAACAGATCGATGCTTTGATTACATGTGTTTCAGGGGAGAAAACACTGACTTGCAGACGTATGTTGACCCAAACACTGACAGTATCTTGAGCGTAGCCCATTTGACATTGGGGTATTTTTCCATTGGTACACTTTTCCAGAACTCAATGGTCCCTTCCCTTAAACCAGGTTTCAGTTGGTCCTCCTCACAAAGATCGATCATCTCCACCTCAGGCGCAGCCTTATCTGTGATTAGCGGGGGTTTCAAACAGTCCATCTCTGCGTTAAAGGGGTCAACAACGAAGATAATCTGTGGCCTGTTCAGTTGTAGATCACAGAACTGGGTCACAAAGCTTTCGTGCAGGTTTTCACCCAGTGTTGCATATCTGTCTGTTTGCTTATTCAGGGCGGTGCTAGTGACATGCCCACTGGCTTTTAGCAGACTGGGAAACTGTGCTAAATCTCCGTTTGAACATGAGTCTTGAACAGCATCAGTTTCTTGACAACTGCAAACACACTTTGCAGCAGGTCAGGCAGCATTTTAACTTACCCTGCATGGTCAGGTTCAGTCTGTCCAAGTGACACAGCATGTCACCCATAATCCACTTGGGGTCTGAGAGCTCGGGACCGTGGCCCAGGTGATAGAGCAGGTTGGCAGGTTAGAGGGTCGGCGGTTCGATCCCCGCCCTTGCCACTTATGTCATGGTCATTGTGTCTGCTGTATGTTTGAGGTGGTAGTCGGAGGGGCTGTAGGTGCTGAATGGCAGCCATGCTTCCATCAGTCTGCCCCAGGGCAGCTGTGGCTACTATTGTAGTTTACCACCACCGGTATGACTTTATGTGAATGAATGGGACCTGGAACCCTATCAGGTGCTTTGGATGTTTTGAAAAATGCCAAGCAAATCCAATCCATTATTGTCCTTCACTTCCATGAAGAGTTTCAAGGCATCCTAAAGCTCAAAGAAGCGAGATAAGTACCTTGCCATTTGATAGCCACCTTGCAGTGCAATGCAGTGGCAGGTCACCTGGAAGCCGTTGGTCCAGCTCAGCAACGAGATTCTTGAATTGCGTGTGATTAAGCACATGTGTGCAGATGTACTTGACGATCTCCATCACAGGCACGTCAAACGCACATTTATGTGAGATGAAAATATTGAACTCAAGCAAACATGCTTACACATACACATAAAAAGACAAAAAAAAACCCCACAAACACAAAAGTCAAAATTTTGAGCTGAATGAATCCAGGCAAAGAGCCACATGCGGCTCAGGAGCTGCAGTTGGCCAGGCCTACACTAGCGGGAACAGGTGATGAACAGGGAAGAGATGAATGAAATCAGGGCAGGGAAAGATCACAGTGGAGGGAGAAGGGATCTGAAACAAGAGGAAAAGATAAACACTGCATAACAAAACAGACAATGGAAAACAAACTATAACGCAGAGTGAGACATGACAGCCATAAATAAATACTGTTTCTACTGAACTGACTTACGATTAAAATTGGCTGTTAGATATATTCAATATTCAATATAAGTGTAAACATCCTTCAACAACAAAAGTTTGTTATGTTGGTTTAAACTTTCCATGTAAAGCTTTAACAAATGACAGAATGATTTCTAAAATCACCATTTCTAGCTACTAGTTTAAAATAAACTTACAGGGGAATAGAGAAACATAGCTGCCACAAGAAGGAGACAAAAGTCCCATACATAAGTCAGAAACGGTTATCATAGGCCCCATGGCAATTGTTGCACATGGGAACAGGCACCAGTTTTCCTCTGATGTGGGGATTTCTGTCAATGAGCTCGAAAAATCTTCCAAAACTGGAAAATTGAGGCTAAAATCCTGTAATGCACCCATGGCACAATGGCTTACATTAAGCATAGCTGCTGGGACAAAACACACAGTGCTGTGGCTTAATTCTATCTTAGGTGCTGAACTGGATGACGGCTGTGACCAACAAGCTGAGAGGCAACTGAAAAGTCTCAGTTGTATCTCTGTTAAGAACATTCGCTTATCCAAAAACAAAGACTGAAGGGGATGTATATCTACAGACAGACAACACTGACACAACAATCATTGAAAAATAAACATATACATATGAGAGGTGAGCCTACATGATGCCGACATGGCCATGCTTTCCTTGAATTTTTTACTTAAAAAAATTTACCAATACATTACATTTTATTGTCAAATTATCCATATGCAAAATAATGAAAAGCTTATAATAATATCTACAAGGGTGTGCTATCGCTTTTAAAAAATGGTTTCAAACCATTTGCATTAACGTGTTCATAAAACATTCATAATCTTGATGAGTTCCCTGAGATCTCTGCTATTTTTGAAACAGCTGTAACAGTTGAAATTATGGAATTTATACGTACAGCTGTAAAAATCTGAGCTACTAACAGGCAGAGTGATACAGAATTGTGTATTAACAATTATTATAACATGGCTAACACCAAACAGGGCTTTTTGAAACTGCGTATTCTTAGCCCAAGGCTATCCATAGCCTTAAGCTTAGCCTTGGGCTAAGACCCCAAGCTCAGTTGATTTTCTGACCTCACAACGTATAGCTAATCCTGCTATGCAGCAGGGCTAGCAAGCCCTCGGCTAAGGCCAGGGTTAGCTCACTTTGGAATGTGCCAGTTTGGACACTTTTTTAGCCTGGGGCTAAGCACACACTATTCACAGTGCTTGATTTGAGCTGCCTGTTTTATTAGAGACATTATGACACACAGACCTGCGTGCAACAGGACGAGACTAAATTAGACAGAAAATAATTTAGACCGAAGACCATGTTAGTCCTATTATTTATTAAACAGTGCTAAAACACTCGCCTGGACAGACTTTCTTTCTTGTTCTCTGTTTCTAAAGATACCTGTGTGCATGTGGATTAATATAATATGAAATTCTTGCCTAACTGAGTCAGCATGGAAAACTGATAGGACACCAAAATGGGCTATTTCGCTAAAGCTATTTCAATTTTAGTGTTCTCTGTGGATTTTTACCCTCTCCCCTTGCCTGCTCCATACTGTTACTATACAAACACACTAACACTCTCTACAAAGTTTGTTTCTAAGTGTGATTTCCCTTTGTGTCAGCAGCTACATGATAGCCTGTGGGACACTGAGACAGGAGCAGTGAGCAGATAGAAACCAAATGACATGATCATCTTTCACAACATTCAGAATTTGTATATATGCTGTATTATGTACATTGGTAAAACCTTAATGTCCAACTACAATATAAAATTATATCACAACGTGATTGGGCAGAATTTTGAGGGACTGATAGAGGATTTTTTTTTTTTTTTGCCAGCAAAAAAGTTGGGGGCTTTGGATGCAGGCAAAATGGAGAGAAATTTACCATTGTTCATTTGCAGATACAACCAGCATTATATAATGTATCTTACTGTACCTTAATCTTATTATTTCCTCACTCCATACAGTATGGGAAGCTTGGCATGCAGTTAAATGAAAGACTGATCAAAGAGCTCACCATTGCTCATCACTCACTTGCCTTTCATCGAAATGTTTATCAAGCTGAGAGTCTAAAAACAGCACATCCATTAAAAGGCTCAACCAGTCAGTGACACGAAGGTCCTATTATTTCTTCCCACAGTCCATTTGAGAGGACTGATGAACGACAACAGATGAGATGAGGAGAAAGGAGGAGGCCGCTGCTATTCAGAGTCTACCTTCATTGGTTTTGATGTGATATGAAGTCATCTCATTTACAGCTACCTCAGCCTGTGCCTGTGCTGCTGAACCACTCAGAGCAAAAGAAAAGTGGAGATCCAAAAAGTCCTTTAATAAAGTCATGAGAAAGTCTCCAGCTACCAAATTAGATCTGTAAGGTTGGATGGAGACAGAGAGGAGGAAGGACAGAGGAGAGAGAGAGAGAGAGAGAGAGAGAGAGAGAGAGAGAGAGAGAGTGTTTCGGCTCTGCAGAGTTGATCAGGAGACAAATTCTTAATGTTAGCCAGCAATTACGAATCATTACAGCTGATGCGGACAATTCCTCATTTTCTGCCCTTAGTCTAATAGTTTAATTGGCAGTTAGAGGACGACCGCACAGCACAAACAGCAAACCACAACACAGGCAGAATCAGAACAGGGGAGTGAGTTGCTCTGATCTTAGGGTCCAGTAGATGAATGTCAAACATTGTTTCTGTCAAAAAATCAGATACACCATCAGATATACATGTATTTTTAACTATTTTACTAGGTATTAATGATTTTGATTTCTTATTCTTTGATTTGCGCAAACCCTAAGTAGTTGTAAGTTAAGTCAGTTACTTCACTTTCCACAGTTAAGATAGCTTTATACATATTGTTAATAGTATTGGCCATTTGTTTCTAGTATCTTAGACAGCCATTAACCATATTAGCTAGGCACCAAGCATAGCTAATGTTATCTATCTTATAGACTGGCTAACCTCACTAGTGAGGTGTATATCTAAACTGAAAAAAAAAGGCTAAAAACAGTGACATTTACTTAAGAATGAAAAGACATTCAGATTACTTATACTGGTGGCATAAGGAACGATACTGTAGAGATGAAACAGAAGTATACAGATGTGCAATTTAAAAAATAGATTAAAATGTATATATATATATATACACACACACACACACACACACACACACACACATACATCACACTACATTGAGCAACTAATAGACTATATATTTGCAGCTTGCAGACACAGCTCAGTTTAAGATTGGCTGTATACAGGAACATGAGAACAGATAAATGCTCTGTAATGTCTGGCTCCACAGATACTGAGAACTGGTTACACTTGAGCCATGATATTTACTGCCCATGACTGTCCTGTCATATTGCATCAATGTTGTAAATGTTACAGATCATCATATCACATGCTATGCCATAGCTTAAAATTTCGGCAGCTAAAACCACAAATCTGGCCATGCAGGGCTGACATGTTTTCATTGTGCTTGGAAGTGTAGTGTTGTTGGGGAGGGAAAGGTCAGCATCAATCTGTTGCCTCTTCAGTCGCTGCTTTATCTGGGACTCTCTTCCCAGGCCACAGCCGGATGATCAATGCCTTCAGGCTCGTCCAGGAAGGGCTTTATACTGTGTGTGTGTGTGTGTGTGTGTGTGTGTGTGTGTGTGTGTGTGTGTGTGTGTGTGTGTGTGTGTGTGTGTGTGTGCGTGCGCGTGTGTGCATGTGTGTGCCAGCACAGGTTATTAGTGGGGTTAGACCAATATATGAGGCTGATATTGACCTTTGTTTTGGCTCATCTCTGATTGAATAGATGTGATGCAGTTTGATTGATCACATAAATCATGATCATGACTACAATACATTTTAAATTGTGGAATTGATCTTGACTGCACTGGCTGTCACTGGAAGCTCTTAACCTAAACTGATTCCTGTGCCACCTTATGATGATTGCGTTGGCATTTCTTAAATGACTGGTTTCAGCTAATAATATTCCCTTATGTAGGATGTTGTGTCTCATGAGAACTGAGGTGAATGCTTTGATAGACTATCTCTTACAGTTTTTACCCATTGCTTGAACACTATAGACACATGCTTAAACCAAAGTAACATAACTTGAAGCTGTTGTTACTATACCTTAAACAAAGTGTAACCATACCTTAAATCTGTAACACACTTGCTCTTGCACACTACACACTATTTCATACATAAGACACTTAGTTCAAAAAAATGAAATCTCAGGGTACCATTCAGAAAACACATGTAATCAAAATACAACACACATTGGTTAATTGAAAATACTTAGACACACACCTGAAAGTACTCACTTACAAAACTGAACACCTATCAGCCAGCTACAAAAAGGCCTCAGTTAAGCCATTTTGAGAATGTTGCTGTATAGGATAGACCAGAGCAGCCTAAGTTTGTTGTAGTCCGGGATAATGTTAGTTTCCATCGGGCTGCTCTGGTCTAGAACTGGTTCACCAACTATGATTAATTTGAAGTTGTGTACTTGCCCCCTTACTCCCCATCTCTAAATCCTGTAGAGTTACTTTTTTTTTCCGCTTGGAGATGGCGCATATATGACCGCCACCTCATGCCCGTATGCCTCTTCTGCAGGCAATGGAACAGGCAGAGACAGAGACATTGAGGTAAGGTCAGTTCAGGGATGGGGGATGTTTTCCCCCAATGCTTAGCGAGATGCTTGTGATTTTGATGAAATCCTGTGGCCAGACCCCAACAGATGGCAGGATCTATAAGCCCACTTGTGCACAATTGTGTTTTTCTGTTTACAGTAGTGTATTGTTTGTTTTATTTTTGTTTTATTTTTGCTTTAACTAAATTTACTGTACTGTGTAATAGACTAGTGTAATGTAATGATTTTGAATTGCGTATTTCATTTCTTGGTAGACTGCAGTGTTTTATATAAAGTAGACTAGTGTGTTGCTGCTGATCTTAAAGTGTATTCATATGACGCAAATGGGTATCATTTTGTCATCAGAGTGACATTTTGATAAGGATTGTTTGGTTTTGATAGCAGAGTTTCAGTTTGATGTAGATGTGAATGGTTTGTTTCCCAGTGTTGTGTCTTATTTGCTTGTGTGTAGAGTTTTGACACAATGAGCCAAGTTTTGCAAATCTTGTTCAAGCAACGAGCAAACGGTCTGCTCGGGAGAGATGCATATGGCCAAGCTACATAGGCTCCTCAGACCAGGGAGGATGCATGCCAGCTGGGTAGGATGGGACAAATGACGGTGGTATGGGTTGAGAAACGACACGACGAGATCTAAGGGCCTTCTCTCTACGTCTCTCCCTAAGCCAGTTGTTTAGTCTTACGGCTAATGAAATAAGCTCCTCTAGTGAGGGGGTGTCGTTATGGGTGGCCAGCTTGTCTTGAATGTTCTCAGCTAGACCCTGTGAAAACACTCCCTGGAGCGCAGCCTCATCCCATCCAGTCTCTGCTGCAAAAATCCTAAAACTCACAGCAAAATCTGCTATGAAATTAGCCCCCTGCTTAAGAGAGAGCAGCCGTTTAGAGACCTGGTCAAAAATCTTAAGTAATTTAGCAGAAAATAAAATAAATGAGTAACAAAAAGGCGACTGTGATCTTGAGGCAGCTTCCGCCCACTGGGACGCCCCACCCCCCAGTAAACTCATAACAAAAGCGACCCTTGCTTGTGACATAAGCGATGGTCTGCTGATCAAATACAAGGGAGCACTGATATAACAATTGTCCACATTGACCTAACTCACCATATCTAGCCAGTATGGGATGAATGGTTGACGCAGGGGGGGGACATCCATCAGAGCAGGTAGTGGAGCAGCATGTTGTGGACTAAGTCTGGAGGTAGCGGGGGAAAGCTGAGCGTACACCTGGTCCAAACGATTACCAAGGTTCGTGACACTTTCGGTTAGACCGCAAAGAGCCTCCATTACCTCCATTGCCCCTGGGTGAGATGATGTTTTATAGATATTCGGTCCCAACTGGGTCCATCTTTGGCCAAATTATTCTATTATGGTTGGGGGTTTTTTGTACCCATATGCAGAGACCGGAGACATAGCTTGCGAGTTGAAAATCTCTTGGTGGTGCAGAGATGGTTAGAAGGCGTAAAGTCCAGATCAGTAGAGACTGACAGGCAGGCAGGACGGGGGTCAGCCAGACAGGTAGGCAGGCAGGCAGGCAGGCAGGTAGGCAGGTAGGCAGGTCTCCTGGAGCCGACGAGAAGGAGTGTAGGAAGGTTGGCAGGAAACAGAGCAGAGTACCGCCGAGGTTTTCTGCAGAGTGAGCCAAACAAGACGAGCGTTAGCAAAAAGGCAAAAACACAGGACAGAATTTACGAAAGACACTCTAGCACAATGTGATCACCATTGGTTGCGGAATAATCTGGCACCGGAGCTGTGGAGAGAACAGTGTTAATACAGTCAGCAGGTGATGAGTAGATGATGAGCAGTTGCGCCGCTCCACTGCTGTGGCCGCGCCCACAGCCACACACACGGGCAAAAAGGGTAAAAAGGCCTCAATTCAACAGCCCCCTGTAACCCAGAAAGAGTATCCCAGTATCCCAAGGAAAAAGATGGAGAAAGAGATTTAATGATCATATTGTACTCGCGCAGCAAAGTGTTCACTAGCAATGGCTTCATTGTTCTTTACTTGTTCTGTTGTATATTAGTGATGTGTATGTGTGTGTACATAAGGAGCTCCACAGAGCTGGTGAATCCCCTGCGACTACAGGATCCTGGGTGATTGACGATTAAAGCAGCCTGTGCTGTAGTGTAGAGGGGCGTCTGATCCCAGAACAATATGGGCCAGACCTCAGATAAAGCTGCTTGTTGACTTTACGAGGCTGTCTGCCTTTGATTACACCTCCCCACCCACCTGCTATAATTTCCAGTGGCAGCAGAAGACATAAAGCTATTGTTCTTACTGCTCGCTGTCGAGGAGACTGCTTATACTTAATGTAAAATATGGCAGGGTTTATGACGAGGAACAGCCTGTGTACATGTCCTGTGTAGTTGATGTAACTCTTACATATTGTTCCACTACATCTTGAAAAGCCACTGACTGAGATCACAATTACCTAAAGCCACAAAATCAATTCAAAGGAAAGACTTCTTTTTTTTTTGCACTAAAACTTTTATAACATTTTAAATTTACTGGAGGAGGAGAATTACAGAGCAAGAACAGGAGTAAAATGAGGCCATCAATTAAAGAGAGAAATACGCTGGTACAATTCATTAAACATGGAGTCAGGCGTAGACATCTCTCAGTATTGAAACAAAAAGGTGAAGTGAGAGATATGATAAAAAAAAAAATGCATCAAACGGAGGCTGTTTCTGACAGTAACAGTTCTTTTGTATCCAGTACTTTTAATTTGGAGGGTGTGAGTCATCTTTTCCACAGTGTAGATAGTCTATGAAAACATCAGGTGTTAGTCTAGTGCCACCATTTGGATATACAAACATCAGGCTGTGGTTAACACTTTTCTACAAGCCAAATCTCCAAAAACAAAGAGATGGACAAATCACCAATAATCATTCCCCATACCTGCACAATCTAATATTGTCATATTGGTGTTGCTCCTACATCATGATAATGCTGCCAGGGCTATCATTGCAACTGACCAATCACATGTCTATAATGTCACACCTTTGAAACTAGAAAGATATGCAAATGGGAGAAGTTCCCTTCAAGTCAAGTCAAGTCAAATTTATCATCCCACAGGGAGAAATTAAGTTGCAGTCAGGTATTAAAAAACACATAACCAATGACACAACACACGAGATAATAAATAGCAATGGTAGACAGCATTACAACACAGGTAGACAAGGACAAGTACGTGAAATAAAATACAGTGCAGGGTCACTACATGGAAAGGCTAAGATAATCAGTAGTTCAAAAGTCCAGTGTGCTAAAGAAGCAGAAAGTGCAATAGTGACGATATTTAGAGCAAATTCAGCATATTAATGACAGTACATACAAAGGAGAGTTTGTAACGTTTAGCCCTGTGGATGGGAACTCTATACCTTCTACCTGAGTGTAGAAGCACCATCTCTCTTTAGAGGGAGTGGTTATCACAGTCCAAAATGGCCAGAGCCTTCCTAAGAACATGACAAATTTATTATCCCGCGGGGGGAAATAATACACTTCTAATACACTACCAGTCAAAAGTTTGGACACACCATCTCATTTGATGTTTTTTTCTTTATTTTCATGACTGATCATATTGTAGATTGAATGAAGGCATCAAATCTATGAAAGAACATATGAATTATGCAGTAAGCAAAAAAGTGTGAAACAACTCAAAACATGTTTTATATTTTAGATTCCTCAAAACAGCCATCCTTTGCTTTGATTACTGCTTTGCTTCATGAGGTTGTCACCTGAAATGGTTTTCCAACAGTCTTGAAGGAGTTCCCAGAGATGCTCAGCACTTGTTGGCCCTTTTGCCTTCACTCTGCGGTCCATCTCATCCCAAACTATCTCGATTGGGTTTTGGCCAGGTGACTGTGGAGGCCAGGTCATATGGCGCAGCACTCCGTCACTCTGCTTCTCGGTCAAGTAGTCCTTACACAACGTGGAGGTGTGTTTGAGGTCATTGTCCTGTTGAAGAATAAATAACGGTGCAACTAAACACAAACCGCATGGGATGGCATGTCGCTGCAGGATGCTGTGGTAGCCATGATGGTTCAGTGTGCCTTCAATTTAGAATGAATCCCCAACAGTGTCACCAGCAAAGCATCCCCACACCATCACACCCAGTGGCGTGCACAGAGTTTTTGGAAGGCAGGGGTGAAAATAAAAAAAAAGGGCACATACAGCGTGTTCTCGCCACTGAAGATGGGAACTTTAGTGTGCGTTTTTGCCTCCCAAGAGGGCAGTTTATTATGTTTTAACCAGCAGTTTAGTGTGTTTGTTTCACCCAAGAGGGCAGTTTAGTGTGTTTTGACAACCAAGAGGGCACTTTAGCACACGTTTTGGCTCCCAAGAGGGCACTTAAGGGTGTGTTTTGGCTCCCAACAGGGCACTTTAGCAGGCACTTTTGCGACTGCACTTGGGGACACATTCAAAGTTTTTGCAACTTTCTGGACTGACTGACCTTCAGTTCTTAAAGTAATGTTAGACTGTTGTTTCTCTTTACTTAGCTGATTTGACATATTTAGAGTTATTTCACACATTTTTGTTTACTATATAATTCCATATGTGTTCATTCATAGTTTTGATGCCTTCATTGAGAATCTACAGTGTAAATAGTCTTGAAAATAAAGAAAAAAACATTAAATGAGATATGTCCAAACATTTGACAGGTAGTGTACAAAGATAACGTTGGTCTTTTTTAATCAAAGCATACACTTCTTAACTTAAACAAGTGTGTTGTTTTAATTATGACAGAAAAAAGGAAATAATAATAAATTAAGCGTAATAATAATGAGTCCACAATGTGACAATGTGTCCCAAATGTGACTGGGTAGGAGTCCAAGTTTGGCTTGTCATCATTTTCACTCACTTCCTCTCTGTTTTGCAGTTAGCACAGGACACCTCCAGAGGTCCATGCCTTGGTGGGTTGGAGCCATCTTTGTGGCTTGTGGGAGACCTGCACAATATTAGGAAGGTGGTTTTAATGTTGTGGCTGATCAGTGTTAATTGCCTTTTATACATGCTCACTGAGATGGCCAACATGGTAGACATTACAGGAGGTAAACATCAAGGGTGCAGGGACTATTTGAGAGAATCTCTACTGCGAGTGCAGTCGATAAACTTCGAATTGAACTTTGCTGCTGACTTCAATGTTGTGCAAAAGGCACCTGCTTATTTCATCATTTATGTTTTTCACTTCTTTGAATTATATTTATTACATCCAATGAAGTAACACTTGCTTTTGTTTGGGCTTTCAACAAATATTGAGAAATCCCCTGCAGCTGTAGCTCCAAAAAATATTGACTGTTAATAATCTCTCTCTGCTAAATCAGAGTCAGAGCAGCTGTAAACTGTTACTCGCTTACAAGAACAATAATTACCACATATACCACCTAGACTTGCTCAAAATGCATGCTCCTGTGGCTATGATTACAGTTTGCTGGACTGTATAATTTGGGCATCCTTGAAGATCTTTAACTCCCAGCAGACAGTCTTGAATAGTGGGGCACCATCATAAAAGGACCCATTTCCACATCTTCTCCCTGCCATAAATCTGCACCGCTGTAAATGCCGTCTGAACCTTTGAAAGTTATACACACGATAAAGAACAAAAAGGGGTCATGTCCAAAAGGAATAATATACTGACACAATCTTACTGTTTTTTTATTTTTTTATTTTTTTTATTTCATCTATCAAAGTGAAATAGCTGCCATATTCATATAGTGTAGAAGAGGTGAAGATATGGGCAGGATAAGATTTGCAGCAGCAGTGACAGGGTGGTTAGAAATGATTATTATGGTCAAAAGGTGCTGGTGACTGTACGTTTTTATCCTCTCACTGAACACAGTTTATTCAAGCCCTGTTATTTTAGTGTCCTCTTAAGACTGCTGTGACAGATGTGCTTTAAGTAGGGTTACGTTTCTCACACTATGCTTCTGTGTATTGAGTAACAGACAATTGCTATGAAAAAAAAAAGTAATTTAAAGTGGCTAAGAATGTAATAAGAAATAATCTTACTGTCAGGGCTGATAGGGTTCTTAATGATGATCAGTGTATCAACAATTCAACAAGCTTTGTGGCTCCAAATTAACTGATGACCCTGTCTTGTAAACCATAACATGTATATGCGTATATACAACATTGATGCCAATTAGCAGCAGTTGTAGGTGCATTGTGGCTAGCTCATCAATGAAGGAAATGAATCATCCCTGAAATGGTCCAGTTTGAACCTAATGACTTCTACAAAGTTTCATGAAAATTTGGCCAAATCCACAATCCTGCAGACAAATGAGCGGCACCGAAAATATAACCTCCTTGGCGGAGGTAACAAACACAATCTGTGTGATGACTAACGTTTGCCAAAAACAAGGTCCACAATTTAGGAATTATATTTGACATTATAAACTTTAGCGGCGCCCACCAGTCCAAGAGAGAGAGAACTCATCTACTTTGCCAGATGACAGTCTGGATGGATGGACCTGCAGTCATCAGTGTAAAGGATGAAGAGGTGAGCAGACGTAGCCCTGAGGGGAGCCTGTAGAGGTGACCAAGTCATCATAGAAGGTGTTACTGACCAGCGCCCTCTGTGATCTGTTGGTCAGGAATTCTGTAATCCACAGGATCAGCTGGTGGCGAGTTTATCTGCAAAGATGTGTGGCTGTAGGGTGTTGAATGCAGAAGAGAAGTCTGCAGACAGCAGTCTGGCTGTGGTGTTAGGCTCTTCCAGGTGTTTGTGTACCATCTCCATGATGTTGTTGCATCATCGACCCCTCTGCCTGCACAATACGCAAACTGGAGGGGGTCCATCAGTGGGTCAGTTGGCGTGATGATGTGACTTTTTATGACTCTCTCCATGGCCTTCATCACGAGAGGTGCGAGCCGCCGGCCTGAGGTCATTCAGAGCTTTGACTGAGCTCTACATGGGGATGGAGACCACTGTAGAGTGCCTCCATAGCTAGGGAATTGTGCCAGTGTCCATGTATCGCTGAAACAGGCCCCTCAGCTGCTCTGCACAGCACTGCAGGAACACGTCTCCTGATGTTGTCTGGGCCAGGTGCTGTGGCTTCCTTGGTCCTCCTGAAGGCTCTCACCACCTCCTTCCTGTTGACGGAGAGTTCAGCTGCTGCAGGCTTAAGGGAAGAGATGATTGCTTCTAGCTGGGTGGTGTTGTCTGTCTCAAATCTTGAAAAGAAAAAAAAAAGGAGTTGAGGTCATTTGGGAGGGATGCAGGGTTGCTGCCAGCCACCTGGATTGTCCTGTGGGTGGAAGGAGGAGCAGTGTCCACAGCGGCCGTGTTTATGGTTTATTGTTTGACGAAATTGTTATCCGCACAAAAGGAAATATATGAAAACACCATGTCCGCTTTCTCACTGATGTTGCTGGAGGGGGCAAGAAGGTTACCAGTCTGTGGATTGGAAGCATCCCTGCAGAGTTGCAATGTTGTCGGTGGCCCACTGCTTGATGTGTTTGGTCACCTTCACTGTCCTCTTAATGACCGGGGTGTAGGATGGTCCCAGCATGATGGTGTTGTTGTTGATCAACTGATTTAAATGCATCTGGAAAGGATCCATAAGATTTATCAAGAGTCATATCAAGAGACTCGAATTTGGGAGAGTCAGGGAATGTGACCTCTAGATTATTTATCTATTTTGAGAATAACAGGATGTCAGTGACAGGAAGTTGTGTCATGTGAGCAGTTATTAGAAAGTAAATATGCATGGCTCTGAGCGCTGTTGTTTTTATTGAACCTGAGATAATCCAGTGACATCTGCATACATCTTGTGCCTTTGATTGTAGACAAGGATAAAACAAATCAATGCATACCCAAGATGCTACCACAGCTCATTATTTTGGAGATATTTTATGTTCTCTGAAGTTTGATGTTAGAAATCCACTGAGTTACTACAACCATGATTACACATGATGAATGAACAGATAATTAATTAGGCTACATGTTAAAATACCACACACATATTAAATTTGGAGTTAAAATATACAGTAAATTCATAAAACATATAACAATAACAAGCAAGGTGATTTGATTATTGAGCTGGAATATTTACACTGTGTATTTATACATGTTGAATACAAGCATAGTGCTTATTGTGCCTTTTTGTATGTTTCATGGTTTTCTGCAATGTCATTAAAACTGTTGACAAGAGGACAACTGTCTTCAGAGTCGTGATGTTAAGAAGGTGTTTATCTCTCTGTCAAGTTATGGACAGAACATATACAGAGGACAGCACAATACGATGAAAAAAAAACATTCAAACCATCAATGATTAATCATTCAGATTATTTCCATTGCTGGCAATTGATACATTGATTAAAACACACATACACACACACACACACACACACACACACACACACACACAAAATCATTGACATATACCTGCCTACTTTACCTCACGCTGACACTCAAATCCAGCTGATAAGAAGGCTGACCTGCAATCAACAATCTTGGTCCTCATCCAGGCCACAAGCACTATTGCTTCAGCCTCTCTCACACACACATACACACACACACACACACACACACACACACACACACACACACACACACACACACACACACACACACACACACACACACACACACATACATGTGCAAGCACATGCCCACACACACAGCCTATGGCTTCTTAATCCTACTAAAACAATCAGAGCATCACTATGTGCTTCAGGGCTGACATTGATTCATTGACATATTCCCATTCAGGGGATCTATCTAGGCTAGGTTTGAAGAACGATCCAGGTGATATTGGCCTGCTGGCTGCAGCCCAGGGCAAGGTAAATATCAGTGAACAGTAGCGTAATACACCAAATGGAGATAGGCCAGATAAACAAGTAGGAGAATGGTTTTAAACCCCTCTAGTGTCATGGACACATTAACTTTCCTGTCTGGCTGACATGCATTGAATGTTCAGGGTATCAGCAGCTCCTCTAAGGGCTTACACATTTTGAGATTACCTAGCTTTAAGGATTGTATTTTGTAGTTTTGGTTGTGATTTCTATTGGTTATAACACCCAATAAATAGGATTGTTGTAAAGATAAAACTCTAGATTTCAGTCCAACAAGTAACATGAACAATCAGACACTTAAGATGGGACCTTGTGTTATAGTGAAAAAATTAAATTGAGGTCCACGTACTCGCTGAAAATTAGAAACAGAAAACAGTGTCTTTCTGTTGACACCAGACCAACACTTCTCTGAGCATCCACAGGGAAAAGATCAAATGTCATTAACCAGCAGTAAAAACCAAAAAAAGATTGAGGAGAACACTCACAGTTAAAGCCAAACACCATCTTCCAAAACTGCCACCTGTTATCATGTGGCCAAAGATCTATACTTAGGTCAGGTGATGACAAACCCCATTCACTGAGGAAGACCGTGGTCTTGTCTTCCAGAAAGACAAACAAATCAGGGTTTGCTGTAATGGTAAAATTTGTCCATTTTGAAGTGGCCAGGTCAGAACGTGCCCTCTTACAGTCTATGTAATCAGTGATTTGATCCTATGTGCTCCAAGCTGAGCCTCCGCTGGGTGGGTAACGTGTGTGTGAAGTGGTTTAGCAGGTTTGTTTTGAGAAGTGATTGAGGAAGAGTATGAAAGAAGTATCAGCATGTTGCCACAGCCACTGTGGTTCGGGTGGTTAAGTTACTTTTTGCAGCCATATAAATTCAGGTTGCAGCATAATACTTACTCTAAGCCCTTTTATAATGCCTGCTGTCATAGAAGAGAAATACAAAGTCCCTGTTCATACAGTGTTACCATGGTTTCTTGCTGCATTCCTCACAGCAGAATTGGCCCCCACTGTGAAAAACTTGTCACCAGCTACTGTACCTGCTCGGCTAAAGTACTCTATAAAACACCTTGAACCAAAAGTCTCCCAGAGCTGCAGATCTGTAAACAAGATAGTGTGTAATCATGGAATCAGGCCCTACAACCATGTATGTATGTATGTATGTATTACGCAGATCACTGAATTTATTTTGCTTTGGCCCTTGCCTGTGCCCGCAAAGGGTCAAAGCTGCACTTAAACTTGATTGGAGTGAACATGATTGGAGTATGCTCACAACATGACTTCACAACCTAAGATCTGATACATATTTAACCCCTCAAGTGTTTAAACCAAGTTGGGCCAATGATTGTGTTTGTAATCCTGAAATATCAGCGGCAAGTCTGTAGCTCCCTTATGCAGGCTGCAAAAGTTTTAACATGGAACGTTACCTATCAACAGCAAAGAATAAGCTTTTTGCAGAAGCGCTAATGTTTGCTAAATGCCTCATTTCACTCAACTTTAGATAAGGCTAGATTACCCACAGGGCATCTGCCCGGGACCCCCAGAATAAAGTGGATGTGGAAGTGATATGACAACCGACACAGAACTATCTTTCTTTTTCTGCAACACACACTCACTTCCTCTCTGTCTTACTATCTTTTGTTTTGTCAGGATCGGAAATAAGGTAACTTTCTCTCTCTCTCTCTCTCTCTCTCTCTCTCTCTCTCTCTCTCTCTCACACACACACACACACACACACACACACACACACACACACACACACAGGAGCAACAGCTCCTCTTTAGTCTAATAGAGATAGTTGGCATAAACGAGCTGCCATTGGGGCCAATATAATTAGGTGTCTCGTTCAATCGGAGGAAAATGGCAGGACAACGGTCATCACAGGAAGCAGTATTATCCTGACTGGAGTGTCTAATTAAACCATGTCCAGCTTTCTGGGCACTGCTGAGCCTTTATCCTCAAAACAGACAAATGAACTTCGCTCAGCTGTCTGAACAGTGAAACAAATCTTTTGGACTCTCATCAATTGAGCCACAAAGCTTTAATGCATGTCAATCAGAGCAATGTGGTCTGAATTTATTAGCTATTCTCTCTCTTCTTTCATATATATATATATATATATATATATATATATATATATATATATATATATATATATATATATATATATATATATATATATATATATATATATACAGAGAGAGAGAGAGAGCGAGAGAGAGAGAGAGAGAGAGAGAGAGAGAGAGAGAGAGAGAGAGAGAGACACAGCGGTTTTCCCATATTGTTTAATTGTAGGTCTGAAAAACTCTGATCAAACTGGTAAACACAGCAGAGATCAAATATGGAGCATGATCTAGTTACCAGCTGACTGTTTGTAGTGTGAGTGAGTGTTTGTAGGTCCTTTGTGTTGCAGTGCATCCTGGTTGTTGTGTCTTGTCTAGGTTTTTTTTTGAAGAAGGTAACACCACAGCCCTTTTCCTCCGTTTTCTCTTGCCACTTAGCACCACTATAAAAAAAACAGTTGCATCTTTCAACTGCACAGACAGCCCAGTTTTATGCAAGGCCCATCTTTCCAGCGGTATAGTACTTTAACCTCTCTTAGCCCACTGGCCCATTTAAAGTAGGTCAGTACCACACATGAGGATATAGATGTTTAAGCTTGTGTGCATATAGGCATGTTATACCTTGTTAGATAGGTTAGATTCTCCACTGTTGAGCCACATACTTAATTTTAGGGCCACAATGACCACCAAATTATAATTCATGCAGATTTACGTGCATAGTAAACTGAACAGACAGGGAAAAAATGGCGCCTCCCTCTGTTTGAAGTGGTCATAAGGTCCGTGTACGTATCGAAGATTTTCGTCAAATGAATCCAAGTTGTGAATATTGTCCTGTCTGAAAAACTGTATCTGAAAAAAAACAACAAATCTGGGCTCTGTCATGTATTGTGCACAGCAATGCTAGAGCAAGGTTTTATTGGCTATCAACATGCCAATCATTCACGCTTGTACGCCAATTATTTTACCTTTCCAATGATGACATGCATGAAAAGAAAGGTTGCATTTGAACCAAACTCTTTTAGCAAATTATTTCACTGCATCACTGTGCGCAATCCCTCCTGTAATGCAGCTAAACATGCAGCACAACCATTACTAAGAGAAATCTATAAGAATCTATAAGGATATATATATATATATATATATATATATATATATATATATATATATATATATATATATATATATATATATACATACATACACACACAGTATATGTAAAAGAAATAGCCCTGCCTATTTCGACACAGTAGGCAAAGCTCAGGTGTTACTAACAACATTAAGTGTCCCAGCAAGCCACTGTGACAGTAAACCTGCAAGACCCTCAGTGCGTGACACTTAAGAAAACTGAATTACTGTGTTATGACTATGACTATGATCGGATCTTTAAGATACATGTATACACCTCAGTCTGACTAAAATCGGACCAGATCGGATTTCTCATAGTCGAATTGAATCACCCAGATTATTTGATTGATAGTCGCATTACTCTTCTGTATACGTTCCAGCGGATCGGATTTTGCGTTCTGCGCAGGCTCAAGATTTTTCCCCCGGGGCCATGAGCCGGAAGTAGGCGGACGGCAGCGGCAAGAAAGAGCACCATTGTGCATCTAGTTTGTGTAATTATCATGTACACCATATACGAAGTTTACAAAGATGTAGCTTCGTCTCGCTCTTCGTACGCCATCTTTCTTGAATGTCGAGGCAGCTGGTGATGTAAAGAGGTCAGCCGGAGGTGTTTCTGTTACCACGAGTTGAAATGGGTACAGCGCCACCTAGTGTACCGGGGTATGACATGCTCCGGCCCAATAATCCGATTTTCTCACCGGCATGTATACTCGGATAATTGCAGTTGTCTGATTGAGCGGCATAGTCGAACTATGGCTGTAATCAGACTAAGCTGTGCATGTGAACGCACTGCCTGAGGCAGCTAGATGCAATTCAGACCTCATTCATTTTAATGTTTACAGCTGTGCTTTTCCTACTGTTACATGTCAAAATGTAACATTAATATTTATTTACTGAGAGTCAGCGTAGGTCAATTTGTGGGATGTGTATGTTTTCTGTCTACACAATCAAGGAAATGATTATATAGGGGAGTATATGTTAATGGATATGCAGTGTGTATGTGTATATGGGATATGTGTAGATCTTTCTGTCTTTCTACAGAAACCCATGCATGCATGTACACACGCACGCCTCACACACACACACACACACACACACACACACACACACACACACACACACACACACACACACACACTTATAACGCTCTTTTATATGTAGTGTTTTTCAGCCGAGGGTACTGCTATTATGTTCCTTTGTGTGTATGTGTATGTACCTTTGGCCTTGTGTAATAAATAAATAAAAATCCTAATAGCTACTGAAGATTCACATTTCAGCACATCCATCTCCATGACAACTGAGTAAATTCCATCAGTTGATGAATACTGTGTGACATGGTTGAGCCTAAGTTGAAATTGCTTTGTCAAACTGCTATTTCCAAGGTTAAGAATGAACTATTTCTTTGCTTTTGGCTATTATTGCCATTAATTTTACACTGTTACAGATGATACACTTAGTGATGCTCTGAGAGCAGAATTAAGGTTTTAGGAGTTGTTGGATCTCTAACATTGCGTCACTGGTTTCACTCCAATGTGTCATACTTGCTTTAGGGTAGAAGTTCCTTTATTGTGGTTAATTACTATGCTAGCCAAATCATCACTGTTTTACTATGCTGTCTGGTCTAAATGTGATGGCAAACACAAGTGAGAAAACTCAGGGAGAAGAGGAAAATGCGTTGTTGTAATGGAAGCTTTTGATGGCTGCCAACTCTGAGCCGTTTTTACAAGGCTATCAGGGTGAAATGTGAGCAAATGTGGACTTGTGCTACTTGTTTGTGGCTGCTGAATAATTTAAAAGCAATTGTACTGGAAGACATATTGGTTCATATGTCACATAAGGGTTTACGATTTGGGCTGACACTCTTACTGAACCCCTTAGGCCCATTTCAAGTCTCTTCCTCTGCTGGATGGATAAGAAGGCAAACAAAATGTTGCTATTCATGTTACTGTGATCTATGTGATGCATACAACAGCAAAATGTATGTGGTAAATTTAACATTCCCCAGCAGGTTCAGTTATCTAGCAGTACACAAGGTGCATTTGAAAAGGACTAGAATATGAAGACACACAAATCTTACAGTCGCAGAATCAGCAAGGGATTTCAACCTTGGACTCACAGATCTGGCTCTCTCTTGCATTTCACGTGCAATGCATGCCCGTGCATATTGCTTGTGTCCAAATGATGCTTCATGCTTTTCCCACCTCAACCTGGCTGTGTTGAATGAGTACTAAGATTTAAAAATAAGAAAAAAAAAGTTTAAGACACCCTGCTCTGTAGATTCCACCCTTGCCTCTGTATTCATTACATTGGGAAGAGAGAAATTGGGGAAAGGAAATTGAGTTGAAAACAAATTAAACCTGCAATTATTGAGACATCGACTCACACATGATTATTCTTACCACAAGACCTCATCAGCATACGATGGGTGATCTATTTGGATACTTTCATTTCATTCAGTTATTGTGGTCAAAGCTGTATTTAGTCCAGATTTTATGGAACATTTGACAGTCTCATTAACTAAAGGAGGAGAGATGTAAACATATGGATTATATATATAAATGCTAGATGCCGTAGACTCCTGTGTGGATATGCCCGCTGCTAGAAACCTCTTCACTAATGACACAATCATGAACAAGCTAGCAACTGGTACCTTGTGACTCCCCACATGCAAGCTAAGTTTCCCTTGACAATATTTTGCAGGGTCACCATCGCTGCAGCCTTGGTTAAACAGCTCCCAAAAAGATTGTGATTGGTTTAAAGACATGCAAGCAAGCCAGAGCCTGTGCTTCCCTTTACCACAATGTAACCTATAAAATACATTCATATGGTAGGATTTTACTCTAATTGTGTCTGAATTGTTTGATGTGTGTAACCTGTTGGAAAAAGAAACCCAGCTGTTACTAAATGTGTTAAAGGGATATTCTGGTGCAGTAATGATCATCATTGAGCTGTGGGACCCTACTGCACTCGGTAATCGACTCACAGGGCTTCCCCACAACAAGAGGGCTTCTCGGGTGGTGAGTTTTGTTTATCTTTTCCGACAAAGCCGGCAACGATATCAAATGTTTGATGCCTTTAAATATGTGCTGGGACCCGGTTTGTAATGTTGCTGAAGTTTGGTGACCAGAATCATTTGTGTGGACCGGTAATGAGGTCAAACTGCTGCTGCAACTCACACTCAACCACAAGTATGTTGCAAGAAAGGCTCAATATCTTCTGCGGCACGAACACAAGCATGTAGTCCGCCATTGTTGTTGTTGTTATGAGACGTCGCGGGGTTCAGAGGTCGGAGGCTATAGGTCGAGGGGTGGGGCGATGGCGTCATTGTTTTCGGAAAATATGTGGATTTGCTGTCCACGTGAAAATGCGAGGGCTGCATTTTCGGATTTCTCCACCCTGAGACACGGTTTCAAAAAAGTGCGTTTTCAGGCGCTGCGTTTTCAGGATCCGTGTGGACGGTCGGCCAAAACGATGCAATACATGTGCGTTTTTCGCAAAAGAGCATTTTCGTGTGGACGGCCCCTAATATATCAGCCCTGTCATGTTATACAGGCTGGGTTTTTGGATAGCCTGAGATTCTGGGTCCTGGATTTGGAGTGATTCTCTTCCTGACGAGGGAGATGGCAAGCTACCGGTGTGAGCATCTGGATTAAGGAGGAGCCTTTCCATTCTTCATCTTCTGTCCTGTCAGGCAGCATTTGTAAACTTTTTATTTTCATATCTGGTTTTACAGTTTTTCTCGATTGTTTACACACAAAAACTGGTACTTGAGACACAATGGCCACACCATGTAACTCATGCACCAACCCCCTGAACCAATTCTGCTAAACTACAAGCACAATTCCTGCTTTACACTCAAATTGCAGTTCTAAAACACACTTTTTTCAAAACACTACACACAATTCTCTGCATTTGGCACAATTTTCATGGAGAAAATCTCTTGTTTTCACAAGGAACACACTGTCATTGAAAATTCTAAAGTCAATTGCCCTACTATGCACACTGAGTCAACACCTGTCACACAGTTTTACAATTAGCAATCAGAGCTTTAGCATAAAAGGCCAACAGGTGAGCTCTTCTATTTTGGAGCAATGGATGCCAACATTGGAAACAGAGGCAGAGCCAGAGGAGTGAGAGTAAGAGGAAGAGGATGGGGAGGACGAGGACGCGGATGAGGAATGCCAAGGACTGTAATCACTGATGAGATCCGAGCCACTTTGGTTGACCATGTGGTCAACAATGAGGGAGGCTGGGCAAAGAGTACAGCCAAATGTGAGCAGGTACACTGTAGCATCCATCATCCGGACTTTCCGAAATGAGAATAGGTAAGAAATCTACTCTCACTAGAAAATTGCAGTACTGCATATCAATACAGTACTCAATGAGTACAGTACAGAATTGCCTGTGGACTGTTCTGTTGACTGTAAAAATAAAGTATGTTTCAAGTATTTGGTAAATGTATTCCTACTTTGCATTCCTACGCAGCATTTACAGAATTTTACTATTTGTATTGCAGAACTGAACGATTACCAACACAAGGTGGTCGGGAACGTCTTCTGTCTCCTGAACAGGAAACTGAAATCCTGAACATGGTCCTAGAAAATAACGCCATAACATTACGGCAAATACAAAGAAAAATAATAGAAAACAATGAGATATTTCAAAATATTGATAGGGTAAGCTTATCAACACTGGACCGTGTCTTGCACAGAAATAATCTGAGGATGAAGCAGGTCTACAGGGTGCCATTTGAACGCAATTCAGAAGGAGTCAAAGAATTGCGATATAACTAATAACTAGTGCAAGTGAGTCCTATACAATCCCACAATTGATGCATACTCTCAACACTATAAAATATACATATTTCAGTACTGTAATCGTAATGATTGTGCTTCACAATCGTGAGCACTCCATGTCTATTTCTGATATGGTCACGTGTGTTTCAGAGAGTCCTTGAGCTAGAGGTGGCTGCAGTGGAGCACCAGTTCATCTTCATTGATGAGGCTGGATTCAACCTCACGAAGAGACGAAGGAGGGGAAGGAAAGTCATCGGCCAGCGTGCCATTGTGGAAGTTCCTGGGCAGCGTGGAGGGAACATCACAATATGTGCAGCCATTACTCACCACGGCGTGATCCATCACCATGCTACTCCTGGTTCCTACAACACCGCCCATCTGATCACATTCCTGGACACCCTACACAACATACTCATTCCACCAGATCAGATAGACGGCCCAGAGCAGCTCAGCTATGTTGTCATTTGGGACAACGTAAGTTTCCACTGGGCTGCTCTGGTTTGTAAATGGTTCACTGCCCACCCATGCTTCTCAGAATAAAATATATTTGTTGCCACATATTTGTGTGTCCTGAGTATAAAAACAATATTCTCAAATATTTTACAACACACTCATGTATGAGCTGTCTCTAGTAAGTGTAACACTGAACAAAAAAAAGGCCTAAGTAATTATGATCAATGAAATCAATGAAGAAGGGTTGTCCATTCATCATAGTGTTTTACATTGAGCACATCAGTGTTCAACTGGTTCTTCTAAATGTCTATTCATTTGATGGTTTGTGTGTGCCATTTGAAAACAAAATACCATTTTGAGAAGAAATAACATTGTCTTGAATGTAAAGTTTCATTTTGCAGGAGAATTGAGGGGTTTTGCCCATTGCGGGTGTGATTTTTGATTTGTGTGTAGCGCTCTGAGAGTATGAGGCATGCTTTCAGAAAATGTGTGTAAACAATCGAGAAAGACTGTAATAGCAGGATGACTACATTTTCTTTTTCTTCTAAAATGAACAGAGAACAGAATAACTACTTGTAGGACCAGATGCTAAACAACAGAGACTTGTGATAACATTGCTGCTTGTTTAAACCTGTTATTGCTAAAACATGTAATTTTGTATTGTTTTTATGCTGCCTGTTTTGTACTTTGGTGAAAGACGCATTTAAATTAGACAAACAATTATATCTATAAATATATATAAGATTCCTTCCTGTAAAAGTATTTTCCGAACTGATTTAAACAAAGCTGCTGACTTTGCGTTTCTCACAAAGTGTGTAAGAAATGACATCCAGTTTCCTTTTGTAATGAAGCAGGCTGAGGGAACATTTAAGGGAGTATTGCTTGATCAACACAGGCCTGCTGCCAGACTCACAGAGTGCGGGTAATTCTATGATGTACAGTGCCTTGCAAAAGTATTCACCCCCTTGAAATGTTCACATTTTGTCATGTTTTAACCACAAAGGTAAATGTATTTTATTGGGATATCATATATAAATAAAATACATTTATCTTTGTGGTTAAAATGTGACAAAATGTGGAAAAGTTCAAGGGGGTGAATACTTTTGCAAGGCACTGTAGGTAGGAATGAAGTGGGAGCTTAATAATAGAAGATTCGTCTATGTTGGCCAGCAGAACATAGAGTTATGTGTTGTCTGCAAAACTGGAAATTAATATGATACTTACAGATTAACCCAAAGGCAGCATATGAATAGAAAATAGTAAAGTATCAAGGATTGACCCCTGGGGAACACCAAGTGAAAGGGGATGAGGAAAATTCTCCCATAACAACAGATCTGTCCGAGAGGCCTGGAGTAAAACCAGGCCAGAGCAGTGTTCTTAATACCAACACCAATAAAAAACAATGTATTTTGGGCCAAATCAAATGCAGAGCTCAGACTGAGCAGAATTCAAAGCGAACAGTAAATCATGCATAACATTCATGAGCACTGTGGCTATGCTGTGCTGGGCACATAACCTTGATCGATATGCTCAAAACAATAACTGACATTCATGTAAGAGAGGCAACAGACTTTTGAAAAATTTGCAGACCATTTGTTCATAGGAAGAACCTAAACCTCTGGTCTTTTTTTACATTTCCATTTATATTTAGGGCATTTAGCAGACACTTTTGTCCAAAGCAACTTACAATAAGTACATTTGTCACAAGAGAGAAACCGCAATATTTCACCGTCCATGGAGCAAAATTAAACATTCTTTCAGATTCTTAAGTGCATAAGTGATATGACTGAAGTGCTAACGATACAAACATACAAGTGCATGTATTTGTATTCCTTTATTTATTTATTTTGGGGGAGGAGTATAGTTTTCTCTCATTCACATGGGAACATTTTCTTCCACACCTCTCTGGATTTAGTCACATGGTCCTATTCTCAGATTTCAGCTCTGCCTCTGATTTATTAGCAACTGACCTCGCCTGGCACTGTAGCCGGGATCTGCTGCCTCCAAAAGTCTGTTTAACTCATTAAAAAAATACTGAATGTATAATTAATGCACAATTATGCAAATGTTATTACATTTTCATATCCTTTTCTGAGTAGAATTAAATACATCATATTGAAACCTAAATTATTTACAAGGCAGGAGATGTAGTTTCACAGGCAGAGAGTGAGAGCTTGGAAGAAAAGAGATGCATAAAGTGAGAGGGGGAAGAGGCAATAGAGAGAGAAGGGGTGGGGGGAGGGGACTTCAGCTCATGGTGACCCTTGGCAGATTTAAATCTCACCTAAAATTGTTTCAGGCCAGCTTGAAAATCAATCTGCTTTAGCGTGGAATTGCCAGCGATCAGAACCTTTGGCAACTCTGCAGAGAATTTCAGACATGAATAACTGTAATGAGAATTCAGTGAATATCCCAAATGTATGGAAAATTTAATTTCACACAAAATGTGAATGTGTGGCTCGGCCCATGTTGTTAATTTCGCAATTGTTCACACTGATTGGGTCATGATGGTCTGTGTTAGGCCATTTCCATCTATTTAGTACTAGTATGTCAAAGCCCAACTCAGCTGTCAATCACACTGATCATATTATGGTGTGGTACTGGGGGGTAATCTTATCTTTTCTCCCAACTTTTGAGAAGAAGTATAATCATGTAATGTCAGTCCACCAGATGAAATCTTGGCAATTCGCCTGCTAGAATGTATTTCAACTTGTAAATGTAATGTTAAAATAAATACAGTGCAGCATCAGTTCAGCAGAGCTTTTCTGCCAAATCTAATTGTAGAATAATGTTAATTTCTTTGACACATCTGTGACTGAATTCATCCAGCCATACTTGATGCAGATCAGCTGTCAGATATTTCATTAATGAGTGAATTGGCCTTTTGGACACTACTGTTCATCACATTGTATTATAAGCTATTATGTAAAAGGCATTGATAGCAGAAGATGTTTTGTTCAGTTTTGGTGAATGTAAACTCTTTGTACATTGGCCCCACTGTTTTAATCATCAGACCCTTCTGTGTCCTTCATTTAGCAGCAGACATTTTCTGCAGGCAGATTAAACAGCTCTTGTTGGACATGTTGTCTTTAAAGCCAATGAATACAATGTGTCTTCTCCCGAAGCCCCACCGGCCCTGGAAGTATGTACCACCGATCACTATGACGACTAGGCTGCCAGAGGGTGTAACATGATCCACCAGATCCAATTATGAATATGGGCTAGGATTAGATTTGAATTGATGTGATTGCATTAAGGATAGATTAGGTTTATTGCGTTATTAAGTTTAGAAGGGCAGGGCAACTGAGCTCCTGACAATTGGTGGGGCAGTACTGTGCTAGCTCATCAGATCTATTGAAGCAGAGAAAAGGAGGCAGCAGTCAGATTGCTTTAAAAGAAAAACAATATATATGTACATGTGTATAAATACAAATCCTATTCATATGTAAATCATTTGCAACAGCTCCAGCATGACCTTAGCCATACCTTATCCATAACTGCGGTAAAAAATGTTCTAAAAGATGTTTTAGTTTCTACTAGTTAAAAACTGTAACACTGGACCTTTTGCTGGTTTGTTCTTGCTGAATCTCTTTGGTATTATACACCAATTTGATGCCCTAGGCAAGATTTTAGCTGGTGCCTCCTTGTAGTAAATTTCAATTTTCATACACTCACAGGGAAACTGCCTGTATGTATTAAAGATTTTATTTATTTTAAGTCAAAAATATCACACCAAATAAAAGCTAAAGAAAGAAACTAGTGATACATTAAAAATACAATACATAGGCATTGCACAAACAGTGTTATTTATGTGTATTTAAATTGTATTATGTGTCTTAAATGTACCAATGGCACTCAAGAGGCTGCTAAACTGCAACACACCAATGCAGGACCACAAGCCTACCATGGCAATCTACTTCTAGGACTTAAACACTACCCAACACAGTTACCAACAGAGATACTAAATGGACTACAGGCTCTTGGTGTGATTTACGATGAGAGACAAATGGCAAGAGAGACAAATGGCAAGGGTCAGGTGAGGAAACGTCGAAAGCGGTGCGAGAGAAGACTGAAGATGGGCAAGAGAGCCGGTGTCCATTCTAGGCTAAGAGCTAACGCTAGCTGGCCGGCTCTCCCATCCATCCTGCTCTCCAACATGCGCTCCCTTGAAAATAAACTGGCCTACATCAGACTCCAACGAACCACTCAACAGGACACCAGGGACTGCTGTGTATAAGTTTTTACAGAAACATGGCTCAATAACCGAGTCCAAGATGTGGCCAATCAGCTAGACAGACTAGCCCAACACTGTGCAGCAAAACCTTGGGTGGATGACTGTGTGTTAACATCAACATGGACTGGTGCAATAACTCTGTCCTCATCTCAAAGTCCTGTTAATCGATGGTGGAATACATGGTTGTAAGATAGAGCTCTCCTCCCTGCACATTGTAGCTGTTTACATTCCTCCCAGTGCTACTGCTACGGAAGCACAAGCTGCTCTGTACAGTGTCATCAGTGATCTTGAAAACAAACATCCAGAGGGACTGATTGTTATCGCCGGAGATTTCAACCATGCAAATCTCATAGCTGTGCTTCCTAAATGCCATCAACATGTGGATTTTGCAACAAGAGCAAACATGCTGGACCTTGTTTACACCACCATACCGGGTGCATACCAGGCTGAGCCCCACCCCAACTTTGTATACTCAGACCACATCTCTGTTAAGCTGATCCCAGCATACAGACCTCTTGTCAGACATTCCAGACCAGCTAACAAACAAATGAAGACCAGGCCGGCCGAAGCCATCTCTGCCCTTCAGGACTGTTTTAAGTGCACTGACTGGCAAATGTTTAGGGAGGCAGCAACCGCCAACTGCGCCACTGACCTGGAGGAGTACACAGCATCAGTTACTGGCTTCATCAGCAAGTGCATTGATGACGTCACTGTCATCAAGACCATCACCACACGCTCAAACCAGAAGCCATGGATGACTGCAGAGGTACCTGCATTGTTAAGAGCCAGAGACATAGCCTTCAGCTCAGGAGATAAGGAGGCTCTGAGCACAGTGAGGGCAACACTGGCCCGGGCTATCAGGGATGCTAAACTAGTGCGTGCCCAGAAAATCCACGACCACTTCAGAGACAGCAGAGACACATGGCAGCTGTGGCAGGGCATCCAAGCCATCACCGCTACAGGACAACAACACAGGCCTGTGACAGTGATGCCTCCCTGCCCGATGCACTGAATGTGTTCTACGCCTGATCTGAAGCAGAAAATGATGTGGTGGCGAGGAGGAACATCCCCCTTCCCAGCGTGCAAGTGCTACATCTGACCAAGGCTGAGGTTAGAAAGACTCTGCAATCCGCATAAGGCTGCTGGCCCAGACAACATTCCCGGGAGTGTGCTCAAAGGATATGCAGACCAACTGGCAGATGATCTCACAGACATCTTTAACATCTCCCTGAGCAGTGTCACTGTCCCATCGTGCCTTAAAACCACCACCATTATCCCTGTGCCCAAAAAGTCACCTGTGTCCTGCCTCAACCACCACCGCCCCATTGCACTCACACCTACCATCATGAAGTGTTTTAAAAGACCGATCCTGAGGCACATAAAGAACCTTCTGCCTCCCATCCTAGACCCCCTGCAGTTCACATATCGAACCAACCGCTCCACCAATGATGCCATCAGTACTAGCCTCCATGTAGCACTCACCCATCTGGATAGAAAATGTATGTAGAATGCTGTTCAGAGACTTCAGTTCAGCATTCAGCACAGTCATCCCCCAGCACCTAACTAGGAAGCTGAGCTTACTGGGCCTGAACAGATCCCTCTGCAACTGGATCCTGGACTTTCTCACGGGGAGACCTCAGACAGTCCGAATCGGAAATAACACCTCCAGCACCACCACACTGAGCACAGGCGCACCTCAAGGCTGTGTGCTCAGTCCACTGCTGTTCACACTCCTGACCCATGACTGCACAGCACTTCACGACTCGAACCACATCATCAAGTTTGCGGATGATACGACCATGGGGGGTCTCATTGACAAGAGCGATGAGTCATCATACAGAGAGGAGGTGGAACAACTGCTAACCTGGTGCAAAGTCAACAACTTATCCCTGAATATAGACAAAACCAAAGAAATGGTTGTTGGAGAGCACAGAGGGACCACGAGCCACTGAACAGCCACGGCTCCCCAGGGGAGATTGTGAAAAACACAAAATTCTTCAGTGTCCACCTGGCAAAGAACTTAACCTGGTCCCTAAACACAGGCTCCACCTTGAAGAAAGCCCAGCGGCATCTCCACTTCCTGAGAGGGCTGAGGACAGCCACCCTCCCACCCCTCATTCTCACCACTTTCTACAGAGGGACTATAGAGAGCTTCCTGGGTAGCTGCATCACTGCCTGGTTTGGAAACTGCACCAGACTGAACCACAAAAACCTGTAGCAAATGGTGAGGATGGCTGAAAAGATCATCGGTGGATATATGAGATATTTTGCAGTTTGGGTGTGTGAATTGTGTTAAGCATTTTGATAAAACCAGCCATAACCAGTTTGCAAAATTGTGGTTTAGCAATTGAAAACAAACTGTAATTAAAAATACAATATAAATAAGTATTACAGTAAGGTATCACACTAAATAATAAATAATTTAACCAGTGCAGACATAACAACATACATTAACTACTGCACACAGTATAACTTTTTTAACACTATTTGCAATCATTCAAACAAGGGGGTTTACACATGTTGATTGTATTAAAGGCCTCAACAACACCTCAAAAAAACTCACTTTACAGCCTTACTGTTCTTAACTTTCTTGATGCAAAGTCATCTATAATGTCATCATATCACAGCTGTTTTCCAACAACATGGTTAATGCTTATGAAGCAGCATAGAAATGGTCCTGTCTTGCTGCAGTTAATTGTGCACAGCTGACCACAAGGGTGACAGTACATAAGTACCGCCCTCCTTCTTGCGCTCCCACTGACGCATCACGTCCGGGTCAGAGGTGTTTGCCCTTGCAGATAATGCTCTGTGTTGCTGCGCTAATTCATGCTCATTCGTCCTCATGCTTAAAGCCTGTGTGTTTTCACTGCAGAGCAGCGAATGACTGTGCCATGCTCCGTTTGATCCCTGGTTCTCTCTGGCGGTGGCAAGTGTCCTTTCTCTCTGCGTTACAGCAAATGCTATCCTGTAACTAATGCTAGTGTGGTCACAGGTAGATGTCCACATCATCTCTGCACTGCTGCCCTTTTCTGTGGCTCTGTGCTGCTTGGTGGCACTGCTGTTTTCCGGCTTTTGTCCACAGCCGGCTTGCATGTTGGACGGCCGACACTGCACTTTTAACCTGTTTATTTCTGTCAGTTTAACTAAAAGAGTGGCAGAGATCCTCAGAGCAACCCACATATTGGGATTAGGGATGTCCCGAGCCAATCTGCAGGATTGGGATCGGGGCCGATATGGGGATGTTTTTTTTACTGATCGAGGATTGGCAATTTTGAATGTGGACCCAACAAAGTAATAAAACAAGTTCACTCAAGCAATACAGGCAAAGACACCAAAGCAACAAACACTCGCAGATACTCTCAAATGACTCAAATGAACCCTTCCCCCTTCATCCCATACAGGTATGTAACAATAGGCTCATCTGGAGAATCATGCAAAATTCTTTTTTGTGGTTCTCAGCCGCTGCTGTTTCAGTAGAGTCTACACGTTCATCTCTTCACACATCTCCTTTGCAGTTGTCTGTGCACCAGAAAACCCAGTGGTTCTGTAGCAGGCCATGAAATCTCTGGTTTTCTTCAGCAAGTCTATAGCCACATCTAGCTGCATGGAGGGTGACAGCAGTAATTTACTCACATGCTGGATTTGGTTGAGGATGTCATACCATATGGCTGTACAAATGGAAAATCTAATCTCCTCAGCCAAAGACTGGACTTCAACTCTCACCACAGGGTCTGCAGTAGTTTCCCTCACCTCAAGAAGAGCCCCTCTGACTCAAGGGAGGATATCCCATCTATGGGTGGAGGCTGAGAAGACTTTGAATACATTTGTTAAATGTCCAAAGTGGCTAATGGCTTCTGGTGTGCTCTTTGCTGCATCATATATCACCAGATTTAAAGTGTGGGCACCACATGCAGCAAAAAAAGCTCTTGGGTTCTGCTGAAGCAACCAAGCCTGAACACCTTTATTCTTTCCCTTCGTGTTGGCACGGTTGTCATAGGATTGTCCTCTGCAGTTTTCAAACAGGATGTTCAGCTCCTTCAGCCTGTTTAGGACGAGAGGTGACAAATTTTCCCCTGTTGTCTCCTCTGCCAAAAACAAAGCACAAGAAATGTTTAACTTGTAAGTTGCTTGTCCTGACAATTACAGAGAGCTGCTCCTTATGACTCAGATCAGGGGTGCAATCTAGAATAATAGATAAAATATTTCATTGTTTTGATCTCATCCACAGTGAGATGGAGTCTATCAGTTCATTTTGGATTATTTTGCCTAGATAATGTGTGTGACTGCTAGCTCCACTTTCCACCCTATACTCCTTCTTTACTGGATCAAATTTGGCCAGGAGTTCCACCTCATTATCTGGTTTGTTTAATGTATCTGCGGACCCCCTTAAAGCCATGTTTCTTTCAGCTAAGTAATTAATTATTGCCACCAGGTGGTGGAGAACATCCACCACCTGTTTTTCTCAGCCTCAGTGAGTGCCATCTCTCCCTTATCTATTGACAGCCGCTTTGCAAAATGACCTCCAACTCCTTCCATGTTCCCATGTGGGTATTGTGCTCCTGACTATCCTCATGAACCTTCAGCAAGTGGCTTGCATTGTTCCAGTCCTTCTGTCCTTTCTTATTAAGTCTGTATTCTTTTGGAGTAAACATTCAGCAGCAGAAGCAGCATAATGTGTAACTGCTTTTTATTTGAACAGGTCCTCTGTGAACTAACTCTCATCTCACTTTGTCAGTTAGAAGAGATGTCCAGTCAGCCTTTAGTCCTGATGCTGTGTCCCTCTGCAGTGCTGAGGTAGAGAGACAGGAGCACCTGATGCTGTGTCACTGGCTGGTGGTGAAATATATTAAAAGTGCATCTGAAGAGAGAAGAGAAGTATATGTGACCACTGCATGTTACATTTTAATATAAAAAAACAGATATATGGTGTGTGCTATACATAAGAATAATATAGACTAATAATGAAAATACGATGAGATTCATTCAACTTTATTGTCATTGCATCAACCAGAGTGCAAAAAGCAGTAAAGTGCAGTGAATTTGATTCATTTCACTGGGTGCTGGATGGTTTTAATCGTTTAGACATTGTGATTCTGCTACAGTGTCAGTAATCTCTCTTTTGGTCTTGGGGTCACGGTCTGGTCTGATTCAGGCAACTGGCCTCTCAACCCCACACCCCTCCCTCACAGAGGACAGGTACAGTGCAACGAGCCAGGAACCCAGAAAAAATGCCTCTCCATTATTTAATAAGCTTGGCTATGAAGTTGTGTTGCTGTGGGCTAATATATTTCTAAATAATAGTAGTAATAGCACTGGTAAAATGTGTAATTTTTTGTGTTTTTCTCCCCGTTTGCAGTGCCCCCCACAGATGACGGTGCCCTTAGTATTTGCCTTCAGAGCCTATGCCTAGGGCAAGCTCTGATTATACAGGAGAAATGTTTGCAAATGTTAAAGTGTTGCTGGGTGGACCAAAGCTCAGTGCACTGCAGCTCAGACTTGGGGGAATACTTACCAGTACAGGAACTGCATGCAGTTGGAGCTGGAACTAGAGATGGTTCCAGTTCAGGAGGAACAGCAGATGACTGCAGCACTGGGACTGCAGACTGCTGCAGCACAGAAATTGGAGACCTGAACAGGTATCTACCAGACTGCAGACTTAAAGGCAGGACCAACTATTGGTCATCTACCAGCTGAGAGTCAGAAATCTTCAACTGGGAACCAGAAGAATGAGTCACCTGGATGGATAAGGGGAAACCTGAAACATATTTTGGCCTCAGGTGGCTGGTCCACAGATGGGGAACCAGAAAAGACTGGAGGCAGCTCTGCGATACTGGGAAATGGAGTCTCTTTAGAGCTGAGTGACTGTTAGGGGTGTGCATCTTGCCCTTATATGTAAATACTTTTTTATTATGGAACAATTCGATACGATTCCAATTCGGTAAAATTCTATTCTCTCCTTTCTTGGCACCATACACTTCAAACCTTTACAATCCTTTGTTTAATGTAGACATTCATTTTTTTATTGTAAATTAGAACTTGCCAATTCTATAAAAGTGGCATTGCTTCTCTTCACATAGATATTTAATAACCAGGGAACCCCTTTTATTGTTCTTACTATTATGTATATCTTTATCTTAATCTGGTTATAACTACACCTGTTGTCTTATCCTGTATCTCAGAACTGGATGCCCCTGACTGTCTGTATCCCGTGCTTCTTAGTAATAATCAGTGTGTAATCACACCTAACAAACTAAAAAGTTGAATTAACTTAATTTACTCCGGGATATAATTGGCCGTTTTTGACAACTTTTAATTTTACATTTATATTTCACCTTAAAAAACTGTTTACCTTGCTTGTTTGGTGTCATTTTTTTCAGCATCTCACGTGTGTGGCTTTACAGTCATTTTGATATACTGCATTAACACATTGGACCTAAAATCACACACAAAAAAAAGATAAAATCAGAGGAGGAAAAAAGTTTGTTCTTTTTACTGTTAAAACCACAAATGAACCATGTTTGAGAAACCATTTTTATAACTTAGAATGCAAATATAACTTGTTTTTGCTAAATTTGTACATACATTTTTGAAATGTGCAAAGTTATATGTAACTATTTACATTTAAATACAGGAAATACCTCAGGCTCAGGTCTCCCTCAGCTCCTCCCAGCTCAAAGAGGAGCTACACTGCCTGCTCCACATTCAGTAGCAGACTCTTGATTTGACACACAAGAAAATTACTACACTACACAGTAAACACTCTACACTACACACTACACAACACATGAACTACACACTCCAAACACACTAAATGTCACAAATCTCTCAATTCTCCAAACTCGGTGTCACTAACACTAATGCTGTCTCTCTTTTGCCGCTTTCCCTCCCACAATTTACTCCTCTTCCTCAGCAACCAAATGCTGTGCATTGCCATATAATTTTGTGATTGGTTGATGTGGTGCATTTTTCCACCAATAGGAAAGGGTGTAGCCATGTTATTTTGCTTGCAAGCCCTTTCTGCTTGCGGGCACTTTCCTTAGATAGCCCGTTATTACCGTTTCTTCCTGCACCAAACACGCAACAAATGTGATGACGATATTCAGGAAAAAAGTATGGTGGAAAGTATTCATCATAAGTCTAGTTTTCCTTGACCTATCAACACAGTTTTAAAAAACTGGTATTGAGTTTCAAGTCCACACTTTGAACACAAGTTGAAACGGAGACTCAGCAAAGCTGCGTCTTTCTGCTATGTCATCTTAAATCGGTCATGTGATGTGGACCATCAGAGAGTTAACAGTGTGCACAGTGCAGCAACTGTCAGTAAACAGTAAACAGTGTGCAGTATGGTTCACTTCAGTACATAATGGCAGTATACATTTAACAGTATACAGTACTACCAGCAGTCACTGAATCCAGCTAACGATAGCAACACTTTCAAAAGTAGACAGGTCATTAGTCCTTAGCAATAAAGTGGGCTATAGATGCAGTGATTACCTTATACCTCACGAGTTGTATCTGTAAAAAGTGTTTAATCTGTGTCCTTGTTTGCATATTCTTGCTAGCTTTACCAGCATCCTCACTTGGCACAGGTTTCACTATGCCATCTTACCAGTGAAGGCTAGGATTTGTCATGGTACAACTGTATTTAAATGCTGTTCTGCAGAGCTTACAAATGGCCTGGTCTTTGTCAGACTTTCTGTCCTCCTAATAAAATCCAAATCTATTTGAAACTTTTGATTTTAAATTTGACGGTCCGTTGTAAATCTTGTTGGCATTGTTGGACATGACCTTTAAACTGTTATGAGTTTGAAGACACTGTGAGAAAATGGCAGCATAGCAGCTTCACTCAATCGAATCATCTTTAAAATTGGGACCATTGATTGGTTCTGTAAAATTGGTTTCCAATTCATATCAGTGAAATGTTACACCCCTAGTGACCGAGTCTTTGGGGAGCTGGGCAATTGATGCTACCTTATGGACCGGAATGCAGTGTGGGTGCTAGAATGCCAGAGGCTAGCAGGCTGCTGATGTTAGCAGGCCAAGGTGCACAGGGCTGGTTACTAACTGAGCTGGAGAGTTGCATTGGCTGGAGCTAGAGAGTTAATATCATTTTGCCGCTTGAAAGTGAGGTACATCAGGGTCTGGGTCTGGGTCTTAAAAAACACCAAAGTTGAACAAAAAAAGACAAGCTGTGAAGGTGACTGTGTCCACTGCATTGATATTTGGCCATTTAATTCTGTTACAATATTGCATGGTGGACCGGAGGACCCGGACTGAACTTTAAGAATGTTTATTAGTAAAGGTAGGCTAGAAGATAAGCAGCCATTGTGAATGGTATGAAAGATGTGAGATGAACACTACTACTAAATGTAAGAAAGAGGGTAATCATAAACAAATCACTAACCAGACGTGCTCGTGACATGAGCACTAAAAGAGAAGCAATGAACTGGGAATGGATAGAAGACCAGAATAAACAGTTGAATTGATTCATTAATGGAGGGCAAAGGGGAGGTGAGATGAAGAGATAAATGTTGAAAAATGGGAGACAGAGGTAGAGGGAAGCACAAGCAAAATAAGTGGAGGCACAGCCGTGGCTGTGACAGCAAATAGAGATTTTGGAAATTGCTTGGCCGAATTTGTCATCAGAATCGAATGAAAATATCTCATAATCCATCTAGCACTCTGATTAAAGTGTCTCAATCATGCAGAATGGCTCCACCAAGAGCTACTCAAAGTAATGAAAGAAATCCTGCATAAAGTGTAAATGCAAGGGCTAAACAGGCAAAACAGAGAGGATTTAAATTAAGCGTCTCAACGACACAAAACTAACCAAAATGTTGGATTTGGGGTTTGGACTAAAACATATTCTGAAAATTGTGGCCATGTAAAACGTCATAACAGGTGTGACTGTTAAAAGCCATACAAGTAGCTTTGCTCACATGATGACAATGTCAGTCAGCCCACCCCAGTGTGGTCTAAACAGAAAATATCAACTCATTCACTGAATGTACACAATTCCATTCAGTGAATGAAATTGATGGCGACGCAGTCTATGATGGCAGCACACAAGGACACGGCAGCTCTTGGCTCTCTGTTTTGATGTATAGTATTTGTAATGGTGTGGATGTTTTTGTGTGTATGAGTGTGTTTGAGTGAGAAACACACCTAGACCCCAGCTATGCTGGGGAAGGTGGGATTCTCATGTCGTGTTGACATTACGTCAGATTACCAGCAGCTTCACAACATCCAGCTGCAGTCACGGTCCACATGTAATTCCTTGTCATAGCTATATTGGTGCACATAAAATATTACCTGTGGATTAACATTGTGCTATCAGGTGGACTCTGCTCAGGGAATGAGGCCAAATCATGTCATGATTAAATGCAATAACATTTGATGTTAAAATGGGCATGACAGGATGCACGGTGTAAAATCACTTTCAGGATTTGCACCTTCAGCAAAATGCATTTAATTGCCAAAATGCACAATATTTATAACATACAAAGGCACACACTTACACTTGGAAATTAGATCTGGCCCAAAAAAATCAAGCCCGACCCGACCCGACCCGAGCCCACCCCGTGCACGTTGTGTCTGAGCTGGCCTGCCCGACACATTAACTGTAATTATGAGCCCGAGCCCGATTTTAACCTGACATCTTAGCAGTACAAAGGCTTGTCACTGGGGCAGAACCCTCTAAGGAACAGCTGCGGTATCCTTGAGGTTTGTACTTTGAAGTTCGTGCTCTGCAGTCAATATCTGCAGGACATAATTTTTATAAACAGACTTAACAATTAAACTGCATTTTTTTTTCTAATTCAGAAGTAGTGCAGGTAAATATCAAGTTAAGTACTATGTATTTGGTCCAGTGAAGACATACCTGGTAGATCCTCAGTGAGAGCCTCTTCTCTAGCCTCCAGGTAGAGTTGGGACAGTGGGGATTTCCCTTGAGCCAGATGAAGCACCTTTGGTACAATACACCCGAAGCCTTCACTGAATCGCTGCCACACTCCTGTTGCTGGATGGATACCTTCCAACTCATCACACAACTTCAGATGAAAAAACATTCAGCTTTATTCAGTATAGAGTTCATGCAGATTGATCCTCAACCAATCGGTAGTTAAAGGCATATGGAAGTTTGTTGAAACACTGGCCTGTAGGTTACATGTTACTTTTCATATAAACAGTGTACATACAATATTTTAAAAATGGCAACACACAACACACGTTTGTTTTGGTTCCGCCATTTTGGAGACCAGCTGGCTGAAAAGTGCGCTTATAGTGAAACTAATAAAAAACATGTTTTGTTGCACATCCTTCTAAACAATTTTTTCTGTTTAAAAGTGTGTTGTTTTCCAGTTTGTATCTACTTCATTATTTTTTGAGCAGTGCACTCCCGGTGAAGCTCTCGTTTTCATGAAAGGGAAGGAGTTAATAAACCAAACTTAGTGGATGTATTACACTTGTATCCATCCATCCATCCATCTTCTACCGCTTTATCCGTTACCGGGTCGCGGGGGCAGCTGTCTGAGCAGGGACACCCAGACTTCCCTCACCCCGGACACTTCCTCCAGCTCTTCTGGGAGGATCCCAAGGCGTTCCCAGGCCAGCTGGGCAACATAGTTGCTCCAGCGTGTCCTGGGTCTTCCCCGGGGTCTCCTCCCAGTGGGACATGCCAGGAACACCTCCCGTGGAAGGCGTCCCGGGGGCATCCGAAACAGATGCCCGAGCCACCTCAACTGGCTCCTCTCGATGTGGAGGAGCAGTGGCTCTACTCCGAGCTCCTCCCGGGTGACAGAGCTCCTCACCCTATCTCTAAGGGAGCGCCCTGCCACCCTGCGGAGGAAACTCATTTCAGCCGCTTGTATCCGGGATCTTATTCTTTCGGTCATGACCCAAAGTTCATGACCATAGGTGAGGGTAGGAACGTAGATTGACCGGTAAATCGAAAGCTTCGCCTTTCGACTCAGCTCTCTCTTCACCACGACAGACCGGTACAATGACCGCATTACTGCGGCCGCCGCACCGATCCGCCTGTCAATCTCAAGCTCCATCCTTCCCTCACTCGTGAACAAGACCCCAAGATACTTAAACTCCTCCACCTGAGGCAGTAGCTCTCCCCCAACCCGGAGGGGACAAGCCGGCACCTTATCGTGGTGGAGGAGTTTGAGCACCTGAATGATCCTAGGAGCTATGTTGTCCGGGGCTTAATGCCCCTGGTAGGGTCTCCCAAGGCAAACAGGTCCTAGGTGACAGGTCAGACTAAGATCGGTTCAAATGCCCCTGATGACAGAACAAAGACCAAGGAAGTTTACGTCGCCCGGATCGGCGTCACCGGGGCCCCACCCTGGAGCCAGGCCTGGGGTTGGGGCTCGCAGGCGAGCGCCTGGTGGCCGGGTCTTCGCCCACGGGACCCGGCCGGGCGCAGCCCGAAAGAGCGACGTGGGCCCGCCCTCCTGTGGGCTCACCACTCACGGGAGGGTTCAGAGGGGGCGGGTGCAGTGGGATCTGGGTGGCGGTCATGGGCGGGGGCCCCGGCGACCCAATCCCCGGATGGTGACTCTAGCCATGGGGACATGGAATGTCACCTCACTGGGGGGGAAAGAGCCTGAACTGGTGCGAGAGGTTGAGCGGGCTCTCCTCTACGCACAGTCTGGGCTCTGGAACCGAACTCCTATTACACTTGTATAGCACAGCAAATGCAAGAAGTTGGTAAGAATCCCAACTGAGAATCCCAAATGAGGTTAGAGAAATTATGGTTAGAAAAATTGTAATTAAGAGTGTTTATTCATTTGAACATGGACTTCATACATGTATCAGTATATCTGTCTTAAACAGCCAGGGATGCATATCTTTGCAAGTTCAAAGCAGCTTTGACACACACACTTTATTTTTTATCAACTTTGACTAGGTTGAGCAAATGTAACCATATGTCTATGAATGTAACAACCATTCAATAGTAGCCTACACATTTGAAAATCTGATTGCAGAACAAATTGATCAAGAACAGAAAAAAGGCTGCCTTAAGAAACATTAAGAATGTTCTCATAATCTCTCAAATCTAAAAAAAATCAGTAAAATATGGGCCCGCAATATAAATAGATATATATATTATCACACATTAAACCAACAAAGTCAATACTTTCAAGCCGTATTTTACCGTAGAAATCACTAAAATGAATGATCCGTAGCCTACTTCTGCATTCTTTTCGCGCGTTCATGCTAGCAGCATGCAGATCCTGGCGTGCAGGCACTTCTCGGCATAACACCTGCACCTGCTCTCCCCGATGTTTTACCAATTAGGGCTCTAAAGGAGTCTCACCTGTTCATAACAGCAGCAACTGAAAGTGCTCTTAACTAATGTCCTATTTACATTACTTTTGTAACAGTAAGATTACATTAATTAATTCTAGGGTGAGTTTTTCCCTTTATCATCAGGCTTAAATCAACTGTAAAGCCACATTTTAAAGCTGATATTTAGAAAATTAATCTTCCCAGGAGGGGATGCCACTGGACCCCCCTAGGGAAGCACACAACAACCAAGCTGGCCTTGAGACTGTGCTCCCTAACTTTGTACAGTACATCTCGCCAACAACAACCCGCGGCTCGTGTTGCAGGGGCTACAGAGCCTCACCAACTTCAAAGGCTCCACACCAGTCATTGCCACCGCTAACGCCTTGCTGGCAGAGGAATTAAATAATTTCTTTTCCCGCTTTGAGGCAAAGTCTCCCCACACAGCAGTATGGCCACCACAGACCTCCAGTCACAGCACACTCACACTCCAGGAACACCAAGTGAGGCAGGTGCTGAAGACTGTGAACACCAGGAAAGCTGCCGGACCAGATGGAGTACTCGGAAGTATTCTGTGCCTGTGCCGACCAGTTAGTGGGACTGTCACTGTCCCAGGCTACCATCCCTCCATGCCTAAAGTCAGCTACCATCAGCCCTGTCCCAAAGACTCCTGCCCCGTAGTGTCTCAATGACTACAGACCTATTGCCTTAACATCTGTATCACCATAGAGAGCATCCTGACGTACTGCATTACAGCCTGGTATGCCAACTGTTTTTTTTTTTTGTCTTGATATTTAATAGTGCACTGTGTCAGGTTGGGGTAAAAAGGGAAAACTATGGAAAGGGAAGGTGGACCCAAACGCAGTTACACTTGAAGGCAAGGATCAGGGGAACAAAAGGCGAGCTTTATTTAACAAAAGCCGAATACAAAAAAAACAAAAAAAACAAGGCAGACAAAACAGGGACAAGACGCAAAGTAACAACCAAAAACAGCAAGGCAAAGTAGCAACTAAAAGAAAGCAAGACAAAGTACAAACCAAATGCCAAAGTTCAAATCAAAATGCAAAAGGCAAAAAAAAATCCAAAACATACCAGTCAGGAAGAGCATGAACAAGAGCATGAACAAGAGCATGAAAAGGCAAAGACAAACAGAAACAATGACCAGACAGGGAGTGAAGGGAACACAGAGACTAAATACACAGACACTGATTACAAGACGAGGAACAGGTGAGGAGGGAGAGGAGGAAGGAAGCCAGGTGTGATAATAAGGGGGAGGAGCACAGAGGAACAGACCAGGAGGGAACAAGACAACAGACAGAGGGAGCCAGAGGGGAGAACATAGGAGAAACTTAAAGGACACATGAGGGCATGGAAAAATCAAGACATGAGACACAAGACATGGAAAAACAAAACATAGGACACAACAAGACATGAATCAAATACAAGAAACCAAAATCTAGATACAAGAACAAACACAAACAGGAATCGTGACACACTGACTGGAGAAGCACTGCAGTTTCATTGCATACTTAATGTGCAATGACAATAACATTTCTATTCTATTCTATTCTATTCTATTCTATTCTATTCTATTCATGGCAATCCATTGATTAATTGCCAGATGTTCATGTTCCCAGATGATGAATCCTACGGACTTGGTGATCAGCTGACTTTTTCTTCTAGCGCCACTATTTGGTTGGCGTATTTGGTTTGGATGAAATATCTTGTAAGTATTGGATACGCTTCCATTCAAATTTGGGATATGATATAGTAAAAGTCCCTTGAGAATAAATCCTGACCATAGCAGGTCAACTTTTTCACCTTTTCAAATACGAGATAGAAATTAAAAGGGCTTCATATTAATGTGCACATTTAACAACCATCCACACAACAAACTAAAAAATAGAGGCAGCCACATCCTAAATACAACAAACAGTTCCAGGAGTCAAATGACAAACTACCCCACCACAGGTTCCTGTGGACTAGTCAGAATATTTGAATGATCCAGCTCCCAGGTCCCTCCTTCTTCCTCTCTGCTGCTGCAGCCCTGCCTTCAAAGCCCCTCCCACAGAGGAGCCTGCTGTGCACGAGCAGGCTTGTAACCACGGTAACAGAGGACGCCAGAAAGCCAAGACGGCACATTCAAAAGAACAACAACAACACAAGATTGATTTTTCTATTTCAGATCAATACAACTCAATTACAATAACAAGGACATCCCCAGTAACAAACAATATTCCTCACATCACGGTAGCAGAGTTACCATGTAATCATTACCTGGTGCAACATTTTTGCCAAGCTGCCTTTCTGAAGCATGAATAACATTATTTCTCTAGACCAATTCAACCACTTCAGAGTGTCACTTGACACAGTCACCACAGGTCTGAGGGCGCACTTGAATACATCGTCAGTTCTGCAATGACCAGATGAACAGAGAAAATAAAAGCAACTGTGTGCCCATTCCGTCGCCAGTCCCAGAGTTACATGTTGCTAGAAGCATCAGTTGTTGTCAGCGCAAACGTTACCCAAAGGGAGCAACCGAACGTCTGGATTTAACTGCTGAAGGCCGCAGTGTTTCATCTCGCTGGACGAGTCAAAGTGCCCCCTGTTACCAAACACGCTCCGGATCCAGAATAGTGGCTGTGCAACCAGCCTTCAGAAGGAGGACTTTTACCTCAGAAAATGCCTGCTTTGCCCATTTTCTTATGGCCCATGTCAACCATGCTGTTTCAACAGCAATGCAGGACGCTGCAACTGCTTTTAATCCACACTGAGGAAGTGTTTTACATTGTAAAACATTTTCAGTTGTTGCCTTCCTTTCAGCTCACCACGAGCCAATCATGTTATCTTAGCCGCCACTAAGGCATTGGCACCTTTGTCTCTCTCTCTTTCTCTGTCTCTCTCTTAACTCACCCACATGTACACCTACAATCTTATGAGCGACTCCTTGGAGACTTACAATTAATAAGCTAGCTATAATATTTGATACGTGTGCCTTGTGGTTAAACCCCATTTTCATATTTTATATATGCCTCATGGTAGCATCACTACCTTTTCGGAATGAGATCTTTTGTGTGTATCCAAAAGTGCACATGAAGCCAACGTTGTTGTAACCATCGCTGTTGTTCAAATCCCATGCGTTTGTTACTTTAGATGAACTTTGGGGGATGTATTCACTTCCACGATTTTTGAATTCCAGATACATGATTCAGCAAAACCAGAATCATAATTTTGGTCTTTAGAATGTGACTTCCCAAGTCATATTCGTCCATGTTTGTTGTCCTTTCATGGATCACTCACCTTCTAAGAGATTGTGAGCATTTTGGCTCTCTTTCACACACACACACACAGACACACACACACACACACTATATGCTTGTTTATTATCTGTGCTTGAGTCTGTTTGTTGTTTTAGTATCATAGTTTAGCTGCTTTAGTCAAGTGATGGATTTTTGTTTATTGAAAGTGTTATTGATCAATGTGCTTATATTAATAAATTCTATTATATTGCACATAGCAGTTTTCTGTGATTACTTTCTGCATTATGTTTGTGATCATTTCTGGTTGTGATGGTCAGTGCCCTATTATTATTAGGGTTCTAACCCTGAAGGCATAGAACCCTTCTAAAATTGTGCTGGTTTATTATAATTATTATTATTTGTTGGCTGCCGCTTGAGCTCAAATTCCTGTGAGCTGGATTGGGCCAGAAACGTAAAACTTGGCCCAATGATTGGAAATGATGTGCATCAACTTTTAGTAAAATATGGGCCCAGTCAGCCAGATGGTGGTGCTGTAATTAAGGCGAGTATTAACTAATACCTTGAGTGCCACGTTGATAGGTGAAAGTGGGCGTGGCCTGTTCGTCATTAACAATCATTGTTTGCGTTTTATTAATTTATGGCGAGCTGGAAGGACCCAGAGACACAAAACTTGGTATGTTGAGTATAAATGACGTCCAAATGCTGCTCCAAAAATTGATCCCAATCTGTCAGATGGGGGCGCTATATCATTGGGTGTAAACTTTGAAAGACTTTCCAAAGCCATAAGTGCTATTGACTTTAAATTTTTCATGCACGTCCTCCTGATAGTCCTCTACAAAAAAGTCTCTGCATCATGAAAGTTGCTATTACAGATTTTTTTGCAAATTTGCATAAAATGAATAGAACTTTTGAATGATTTACTCTATCAACACTAAATTTGCTATACGGCTTCGGGGGGTGAAAAGAAAAAAATCTACTATGAATGAACCAAATTGGTCAACAAACACGGACCAATGTATTGTTGCAATGGGCGGGGCTTAAAAATGATTAGCCATAACTCCCACACCCCTTGCCCTATCATCACAAAACTTGGTGGCTAGGTTCACAACACGACTGGGAATCTGCCTACCAAAGCATGTTGAGGTCAACCTATAGGGGGCGCTATAAATGCTACACATGCATATCTCAAAGACCATCAGACGGAATTTCACCACATTTGGTATTTGGCTCTAGGGCCAAGTATTAACTAATGTCTTGAGTGCCATGTTGACAGGTGAAAGTGGGCGTGGCCTATTCGTCATTAACCATTATTGTTTGCATTTCATTAGTTTATGGCGAGCTAGAAGGACCCAGAGACATGAAACTTGGTAAGTTGAGTATAAACGACGTCCAAATGCCAATCCAAAAATTTGATCCCAATCCATCAGATGGGGGCGCTATAACATATGGTGTAAACTTCGAAAGGCTCTCCCAGCCAAGCCATAAGTGCTATTGACTTGAAACACATGAAAATACAAATACAAAAAAAAGCCTCTTGCACCATGAAAACTGCTCTTACAGATTTGTTGCTAATTTGCATACTTATCTCCACATTTCACCCAATATTATCATGATCATGGAACTGTAATTATTTATAACATTATAAACATTATAATACCTATTGAAACTTTGAAATACACATCAATAGGTAAAATTTGAATTTATGTTTTAATGTTCAAATAAAGTCTCTCTGTGAAAGTATAACACAAATGCCATTAGCATGTAGCTGAAAACCCAGTTTGGAGAAATCTGGGCTTTATCATGGGTATGTGTTGCACAGATCTTTGAGGAACACGGTGGGCGATGTCATCGACTGTGGGGGATGAGGGTCAGGGTGGCTGGTTTGGGGCGAAAGGGGTTAGAAGCCTCAGACTGCCACTTGCAGCTATATTTGTATATATTTTACTATTGTTGTATATATCTTACTGTTCATGTTCCCAGAGCATTTATTTAGAGTCTGTGTATGACTTATGGTCCCGTCTCTATATAATGTGCCCCAAATTTATTAATATAATATTTGTGTGTGTGCTGAACATCCTGGTCACTGTATCATTACAAGTATCAGTACTGTTTTAAGAAGCTCAGTTAACAACCTGAATACGTCTGTGTGGAAATGAATTTGACATGACTGAGCAAACTTCTCCTTTGTTTGGATATGTACTGTACTATGTTTCAGTGTTTAATGTAGCTCATTACTAGAGCTGCAACAATTTTACAAGTAGTTCTGTGTAAAAATCCTTGCTCATAATGGTGACTTGAACTGTTCCCCATCAAAAAATAAATGAATCTAGGTGCTGTACCGTCGGCAACTGGACTTGTTTCAGTTTCTTGAAGACGTTTCACTTCTCATCCAAGAGGCTTCTTCAGTATTAAATAACTGGAGATGAGTTGGCAGGTTTTAAAACTCTGTGTGGGAGTGTCCTTACAGAGTCGTTAAGGACAAGTGTGAGTTCTGAGTGTCTGAATTGTTAGGGCCACTTGTGGTTCGTTGGTCAAACCGGCCTTCATGTGGGCTGCTAAGTCTAGCTGAGCCCAGGTTTGAATGGTTGTTAACAGAGGTGGGAGTACTTCACATACATGCAAGTCATAAGCAAGTCTCAAGTCTTAACCTTCAAGTCTCAAGCAAGTCCCAAGTTACTGTGCTGAAAATCAAGCAAGTCAAGTCATTGCTATTACTCAAGCAAGTCAAGTCGAGTCATGGCTAAGGTCAAATAAGTCTCAAGAGCTTTGTATGAATGTATTCTTCATATCTGTAGATGTAGTAAACAGAAGAGGGTGGTTAGTCAATAATATGATGTAATTGCATAGTTGATCAATTTTATTTTATTTTTTCAAACCCATGAACACAAGAATAACATTAGATAAATATCAGCCCTGGAACTGTACCATACTGCACATTGTGACAGCTGAGAATATTACTGTCAGGCACACAGTGGCTGATGGCTCAATACGTGCAAAAAAAAAAAAAAAAGAAGGAAAGAAAAGCCAAAACTTTCGAGTCATCTGTGTCAAGTCTAAGTCACGTTTCAAGTTATGAATGCCAAGTTAAAGTCAAGTTGAGTCTTTCATCAGTGTTAGTCAAGTAAGTCTCAAGTCCTAAAACTTGCGACTCGAGTCCGACTCGAGTCAAGTCATGTGACTCGAGTCCCCCACCTCTGGTTGTTAAACTTTCTAGGGAGGGAACTCAATACTCCATTCCAGGGATTCCTTTACTAGTCTATCAAACCATCAGTCTTCTCTGGATAAGATGTTTACAGTCCTCAAAGGAAAGATTTTTCTCCTTCAGATGTAAGTGGACACAGAATTTTTTGAATGCCTCATATTTATTATTGTTATTACTATACTATCTCCTTTTTAAAAAAAAAAAAGATTTGTGCTGGAGCAAATCACTTTAGCACCGCTACTAGAATGCGCACCACAGTGTGGCATAGAAGAAGAAGACGGCTCTGCAGAAGAAGAAGCAGCAGCAGCATCAGAGGAAGAATGTGAATGATGGCAGAACATGTTGAGGAGAGCAGGAAAGCGAGACCAAAACGTCAAAAGCGTGGGAACATTTTGAAAATAAAACGGCGAAACGCACAGCTATTATTTCATGGCAGCACCACAGCCGTGTATGAGCACCTGACACCTAAGCACCCTGGAGCTATGGTGGCATGTCTGCCAGACGGATCAGTTCACGAGTTGAACTGATAAAAGTTATTTGTCTTGGTTATCAGTGAGTTGGAGACAAGCTCTTTAAGCACATCCATTGGTTAATAATGTGTACAGACGTGAAGAGTGGCCAGTAAAATCTATTATGAAAAAAGTAAGTCAAATTTGCAAATAAGAGGTTTCTGTCTGACAGCAACAATATCAGTAATAATTCGTGTGTAGGATATTAAATCAGTACAAAACAGTAATATATAAATATTTAGAGATATAAATTGGATAAAACACTGCATAATAAACCCCCACTCACTGCAATGATTTATAACATAATAATAATTCATTTGTAAGGTATGTAATCAATTAAAAACTGTAATAATTAGTATTAATTAGTTAAATTAATATATTAAAAATCCAGTTGTGTTTCAAAATGTTATGTTTTCAAATACGTGTTTCATGGGTTTTTAATTTGCTCTGAGCAAATTAAACCAAGCCAAAGTCAAAACAGATGCCAAAATAATCGTGAGTAATCAAATTGATAGATTAGTTGGCAACCAAAATAATCATTAGTTGCAGCCCTAGTCTTGTCCTTTCTGTCTGCTCTGGATCTTTTAGTGGTTTTGGCAAAGGTCCAGTTTGTTAGCATCAAGTTTTAGGTTCTCAGCTGATATGCTTCTGTTCCTTCTCCCTCCCCTCTGAATTACTGGGTACGGTCTCAGCCTGATAGTTTAAGGTTCTGATGACCCCCAGCTCGTACTCCAGTGGGTGAAGAGAGTCGAACAGCAAGTACTGATATGTCTGTGAAGGTTTTCTGTACACCTCAATGTTGAGGCTTCTTTCTTCTTCAGTGTATGCTGCACAGTCCAAGAAGGGCAGACTGTCTACGCTGACATGTTCTCGTGTGAACTTGTTATTGTCCACAGCATCGATGTGTTCTGGGAAGGCTTCCACTTCCCTTGCTCTGATTTTGACCCAGGTGTCATCCACATACCTGAACCAGTGGCTAGGAGCAGTTCATGTGAAGGTAATCAAGGCTCTGCTCTCAGCTTCTTCCATGTAGAGGTTGGCCACTACTGGGGACATCGGTGAGCCCGTGGCACAGCCATGCTTCTGTCTGTACAAGCTTTCACTGTATTGGAAGTAGGTGGTCAACAGACAGAGGTACAGTAAAGCACAAATGTAATCTGGGGGGGAGTGGGTGCTGCTGGACAAAGTGCAATCTCAACAGTTTCTGTAGGGTGAGCACATGTAAGTAGTAATGCGATATCATAAGAAACCATTGTGTTGTCTGGGTCCAGTGGTATCGTAGGAACTTGTCCTCTTAAAGTCTGCATCTCAAAGAGGTCCTGTTTGGCCGGGATGAATTTATAGCATATGGTCTTGAAAGCCCCTCACCTCTTGACCTGACAGACCCTTCTCCTCTCCATCGAGCAGGAGGAGGATGTTTTTCTTGCTATAAACACGTCATTGGAGACTTTCTTTTAGTAATTTACAACAAATAACCACATCTGGTTTTTTTTCCCCCTCTCAGAAGAAGATGCACTCCTTTTCCACAGGTCAAATGAGGTCAAGCACGATAGAGTCTTCTTTCTACCCATCAGAGGAAAGATACATTCTCCACTTGGGGGAAACCTAATCCAGTTCTCCCCCCCTCATGTGTCACACTGTATTTATGATGGTGTCGTTCCTGGGTGTGACATTCTAATCCCACAGCAGTCTCTGTAGTCTTACAGAGTTACAATAAGTAATCAATAATTAATAAACTACAATCTCATCTTCTTAATTCAACTATATTAAGGAACAGCACGATATAGCCATAAAACTGAGGTTTTCCACATTTCTCTATGTTATTGTTAAGCCAAGATGAAGTTTTATTGCTTGATGTGTTTGGGATCTGGGAGAAACCAGCCCTCCCTTTGGTGACTGGAACAGACTTTTCGAACATCCATTCCTCTTTGTGTTTAAGACTTATGTTATTTACCAGTAAAATATATCTGACTTGTGTTTTTGTTGACAAACATTAAGATAGGACTAGAAGGAATATGTATGTCATTGGTTCTACTGTATATCGTATGTTGAAGTGTGTTTTATATTTAATCATGTTTGATCCTTTTTGAATGATAAGTGATTTAGTCATGTCGTATCTTTTTATACAGACAAAATCCCACTTTTAAGCCATGGTGAAGTTCTGGGAAAGGTAAAACACGATCTCGAAACATTAAAAACAACAGTTCAGTTGAATTAAAGTTTTGTGAGTCTAAACTCATATTAGAGAAGGAGTGACCCTGTCAGCCGGTCCACCTGTTGCAGGGCCATGAAATGGAGAGACATGCTCTCTGCTCTCTCTCTCTCACTCTCTCTCTCCTCCTGTCACTCCACCATCTCTCCGCTTCTTTTCTTTCCTTCTTATTTTATTTTTATTTTTGCGACAAGCTCTAAGAAAAGCGACTGGAATCACTGCTTCACTTTTATCCAAGTTTTTAACAGAATAAAGTTCTTCTCTTTTTATTTTTGATTTTCTAATATATTGTTACAGTTTCGCCGCCTGATCCAGAAGAAGTGGAATTAGTTTAATGAATCAGAACTTAAGAACCACCCCTCGAAACCATGAAGAAAAAGTATTTTTTCCAGACTATCCTCATTTGATGAAGACCTTGCAGTGACTGTCTGCTTCAGAAGCCGTACACGTGGTCTCCAACGAAAGAGATGTTGCGTGATCCCAACCAAGACTGACTTTGCCCCTAGCGCTTCCAATGCAGACATCCCACTGGGCCTTTGGACCGAGGGTTCTTCAACAGAGTACCGGGCTTCCCTCTGGCTACTGGATCAACACGGAAAGCGTGCAGTCCAACCCAGAACACTCGAGGAACCAAAACTTCAGGACAATGTCTCACACACCTTGTTGGCGTAATCCTGTGAGTTTTTTAAGTGGTGTTGAGTGTTACAGACCAAAGGAGTTAGGATACTGATTGTTTAAGTGTTTGTATTTGTTGTAAGTAGCTGAGTTAATGCATTTAATCCCACTGTTGTATTTTTATTTTATTTGTGTCTTGTGTGTTTGCTGTAATCATTCTGCTTTTGTGCTGCCGTCTTGGCCAGGTCACTCTTGGAAAAAGGTTTTAAATCTCAGTGAGTTTTTTACCTGGTTAAATAAAGGATATTGATTGATTGTCTATCTTGGGGAGTCCATATGGTCCATAGGATGGCTTCCCCGAGACACAGTCTGTAATATGGTGGTCTGTCAATGGCTTTGTTCTTTCCCAGTTTTTGCAGATGTTCTATAACCTTCTTTTAGCAGCAATTGGTAGGATCTCGCCACAGAGTCTGTGTTACAGTTTTTCTCGATTGTTTATGCACGTTTTCTGAAAGCATGCCTCATACTCTCAGAACTCTACACACAAATCAAAAATCACACACACAATGGGCAAAACCCCTCAATTCTTCTGCAGAATGAAACTTTACATTCAAAACAATGTTATTTCTTCTGAAAATGGTATTTTGTTTTCAAATGGCACACAAACCATCAAATGAATAGACATTTAGAAGAACCAGTTGAACACTGATGTGTTCAATGTAAAACACTATGATGAATGGACAACACTTCTTCTTCTTTGATCATAATGACTTAGGCCTTTTTTTGTTCAGTGTTACACTTACTACAGACATCTCAGACATGACTGTGTTGTAAAATATTTGAGAATATTGTTTTTATACTCAGGACACACAAATATGCAGTAACAAATATATTTTATCCACCTTGTGTTGGTAATCATTCAGTTCTGCAATACAAATAGTAAAATACTGTAAATACTGTGTAGGAATGCAAAGTAGAAATACATTTCCCAAATACTTGAAACATACTTTATTTTTACTGTCAACCGAACAGTCCACAGGCAATTCTGTACTACTGTACTCATTGAGTACTGTATTGATATGCAGTACTGCAATTTTCTAGTGAGAGTAGATTTCTTACCTATTCTCATTACTCTCACTCCTCTGGCTGTGGCTCTGCCTCTGTTTCCAATGTTGGCATCCATTGCTCCAAAACAGAAGAGCTCACCTGTTTGCCTTTTATGCTAAAGCTCTGATTGCTAATTGTAAAACTGTGTTACAGGTGTTTGCCCATGTGATGAGTCAGTGTGCATAGTAGGGCAATTGACTTTAAATTTTGAATGAATTTGACAGTGTTTTCCTTGTGAAAACAAGAGATTTTCTCCATGAAAGTTGTGCAAAATGCAGAGAATTGTGTGTAGTGTTTTGAAAAAAGTGTGTTTTAGAACTGCAATTTGAGTTTAAAGCAGGAATTGTGCTTGTAGTTTAGCAGAATTGGTTCAGGGGGTCGGTGCATGAGTTACATGGTGTGGCCATTGTGTCTCAAGTACCAGTTTTTGTGTGTAAACAATCGAGAAAAACTGTAATATGGGTGGGTGCTTTTTCTTTAGCAATAGTAGCTGATACCTTAAACCATAGCGGTTCTGCCTCTGTGTCTGCAAATTTGCTGTTTCTGATGGCTGACTATGTTGCTGTGATGAGATCTACCTCTGGTATCTGTTCTGGAGCTACTGCAAAGTTCAGTCCTTTGGCAGGAGGAGACGAGGAGACTAACAACATTTATCATTCCCTATGTCATAGGAATATCTGAGAAACTCTACCCTCGACAACACCAGATACGTGTCCAGTCCAGCTCCGCCCCATCACGGCTCCACCACAATGCAGAGCTGATAGGTTTCACTCTAGTCTATGTATTAACTTCCACTGGGTCCTCTGTGCTTCATATCTGATCCGTCCCACCTCTGGTTGTCCAAAATCCTCCGGAGCAGATATGAAGGCCTTCGATTTTGGTGGATGCACAACGCAGCAATTCAGCCAAATTCAGCACAGAGCAGACAGGAAATCACACACCGAAACAATCATTTTCTAATGAAAAACCCTCTGTGTTGACACCAGCACAAAAAAAAAGAAAGACAAATAAAAGATCTTCTTCTAATCCTTCGATTGGGAAGACTTTGTGTTGTTGTGTTTTTAATTAATAATAATTATAATAATAAAGACCTGTAAACCTCCCTAACTTTCAGCAGTTAACAACAATTTACAGCGTGTGAACGTCGTGTTCGTCTGTGCCACATATTGACGGAAACGAACCATGACACATGTGGAGCTCGCGGAGGTGCAAACAGCTCCAATTAGCATATGAATAGCAGCAAAACCACGCCTGGCGACTCAGTATTGGATTAAACCACTACTTTTAAACAAGAAACACCACTTGTTTGCCGCCTCGGAGCTGTAAGTAACTGGCAGCATTCTGTCTGAGTTCAGTCCATTTTGCAGACGTCTGTGGGGCGCTGCCCTGTACTTTGGTATCGCCTCTAATCTCGACTGCAGCGTGGCACAGAGCTCGGTGAGCTCCTGGCTGCGAAAGTCATCACTGAAACTATGACTCCACCTTTTCCTGCTGATTAAAAACAAATATTGTTGAAAACAGGGCATGTGTGAGAAAGTGAAAAGGTTTTTTACTAAGGAAAATAAATCTTGAACCACAGTGAGCCTATGACCTCCAGTTCAGCGCTTTTTCTTTCAGCTATCAAAGTCAAATTGACAGAATAATTGTAAACTCTAACAAAACCGTTTTTAGAACTTGTTCTTAACCACTGCATTTGCAGAAGATCATATTAGTGATTAAACCATCACCACCACTAAGAGTCTTACTACACAATTACTATACAGGTTTTCTATAAACTGATAGATGTACAAGTTGTGAAGTCAGAGTCAGAATAGTTTGTAAGTAAAGTGGGCCTGTAAAGACGGACTAGTGAGTAGATGAGTCTCCGTGTTCGCTGTGAGGATGTTTAACATCCTGACAACCTCTGTAGTCTCATTTAGATACTTGTTAGCAACTGCTGTTTTTAAGACATGTCAGCGTTATATAGTAAAATTGTGGGTAATTTAGTGATGGATTTTATGTTGTTAAACATAATGTGTAGATGTCTTAAGCCTGTAGTAACCACAGACTTTATTTCAGGCATTTAATTGAACACCAATTTAAAAAAAAAAAACCTCAAAGGCTTTGAGGTGAGGACAAATACACAGTCAAAAGACTGCAGTGAAGATGAAAAGACTTTGGAGGAGACGAGGGGAGGGAGGGGTTCATGTCAGAGGAAGGAAGAAATAGTAAGTAATGCAGTCATCATCAGCAGCCGACAGTGTGAATCCGACAGCCTCACCTGCTCCTTGTTTACCTGGATCTACAGTGAGCACAAATATCTGTCTGCCTCTTTTCTCAGTGGTTATCAGCTGTGGATTACCGGCTGTCTGACCACAAATCCTAACAACAACATATCTATCCGCTGATGCTTCTCTGACTGCCTGCTCCACTTGTGTACTGAAACTCCACCTCTCACCTCACAGCCTTACATCGCCCATGATAGAGCTGGCAGACACCCATTAAGACAGAGGTGGCTGTAATAGTCTAATGTCCGCTTGAGCACACACACACACACACACACACACACCTACACGCACACATACAACCATTTACGGGCCCCAGCGAACCACTAAATGACTCTGATGGATAGATGTGGGAGAGCTGCCTCATTTTCTCTCCTGGACCATAAAGGGCTGCTCGGCCATTTTCAGCAGCCCACTGGTCAAACAGCCATCTATCTCGCCTTCACACAGCCATAAATCTGACTGCTTCTTTAGCTGGCCTCCCTTACTCTCCCTGCTGCCCTGCCCGTCGCCCACTCATTGTCTCGCTGTCTCTTTATCTTGTTCTGGTTGTCCTCAACAGCATACAATAAATAAAGTGTCCTTATATAATTTGTCCAATTATGTCAGTGTTTTACAGCAACATTATGTCGCTATTTCGCCGTAAAGTAACAGCTACAAATTAATTTTGATGGTACAGTGACGTGCAATAGCGTCAATGGTGTCTGTCTCAGCTGCTATGTTTACTTCTCCCTTGTTGATGCACTGAGTAACTTCAGTGAGGGTAGTATAACTGTGCATAAGTCTTTACAGCAGCTGGTGAAACCGGATCATATTTTGTGGAGAAAATGTTCGCTGGTTATACTTCTGAGATCCTTCTGCCTTTTATGCGTTTCTTTATAAGCAGGACATTGCTTCTGGTTCGACAATGAAGTAAAAGGATCATAGACATATGTGATGGTCTGACTGTGTGTCTGCTCATCTCTGATGAATGAACAGGTACAAATAAAATCACAAACAACAGTGACATTATTTCTAATAGATTGTCAGTGTGTTTTTTTTTGCCAGATTCACTGAGGACTGGCGGAGAAATATTGGATGCGAAGCAACCACTATGGTGTGCACTGTCAGAACAGCCCAATTGGTGAACACTGGCACCGGAAGGAAGCGCCCCAACATTGTGGGGTCAAAGTCAACCTAAAGGAAGCAAGTCTGTTAAGGGGTCTGTTGTTGTGTTGCTGTGTTAAGGTGCTTTTTCAAAGCTAGAGTTAGCACAGGAAGGAAAAGTGGCGAGTTGGGTTAAACCACATGGTCCCCAATTCCTAATTTTCAGTGTGCACTTGTGTTCAGGACACAAAAACGGGCCTTCAGGGCGGCCAAAAAGCTTTCACCCAATGCCTGTGGCCGTCCCTGCCACCTGAAGCTTGGTTGCAGGTTGCAGCAGTCCGTCAACAGTCTCCTTAATGTCTCCCAACATCTCAGGCGCGCTAACTTTCAGTTGAACCTCTAAATAAAGTTACTTCAATGATCTACATAAGCTGTATGTTTGTTTCTAACCTGTCTGATCACCAGACTGTTTTCTGCCTGGTCACATTTAGTTGAGAGAACTGGTGTCCAAAGCTATGAAAGACCCTAGCTCTTTCACATTTCACATTTTCTTTTGCTGATATACATGATATTTACAGCTGAATAGTTTTTTGTAGCTCTTTTTGTGACACAGAAACTACTGTAAATAATATGAATGTGAATCAGATTATTAATAACTGTATTTACATTTATAAGGCTTCTCAATATCCCTTTCAAAACATGTCCCAGTGCTTTACCAAAAAAGACATAGAACCAAAGAAAATAACATCCAAAACATAAGATGAGATAAAACAATGTAATTATTTCACCAAATATCAAATGTTTCACTTTTAACTTCAATCAAAATGTTCTTTGACACGTTTAGGATGTTCCTTATATTCTTTGAATAATATATATTGAAATTAACACCAGAGGTTTCATCTGACCCATGTATTGTATATATTGAAGCACAAAGCCAGCAGTAAAATAAGCCATATAAAGCATTTCCTGGACTGGGAGGGAGCGGAGGAAATGGCCAGTCAGATTTATGGGCATCCAGGGCTTATGGCTGAATGGATACAGCACTTTATGATGTGAGGAGGAATACAAAGATGGCTTCCTTTCAGACAGCCAATGGTTCTCTCTGCAACGCCTTTATTGCCCACATATGTCACACACTGTCTACATATAAGGTGGAAACTGCTGCAGTACAAACCAAAAGTGAAAGCAGGAAAACTGTTTCCATGCCTTGTCCGTGTGTAAGAATTAACCGGACTTCCCTTTTATTGAAATAGGGTCATGATGGAAATTATACAATATACTTTGTTAAGTCAAGATAGTCAGTTGAGTTACTGCTATAGACTATTAATTTACATTTAATTTTAGGGCACTTTTGTCCAAAGCAACTTACAATAAGTACATTTGTCACAGGAAAGAAAAAAACACATCACCACTGATTACGTAAAAATAAAAGAAGTGGAAACAATTTCCAAGCTCTCATCGGAGCATAGTCGCTGCTATTTATCAAGGATACCTGAAGTACATAAGTGCTATGATTTGAGTGCTAAGGGTAAGAACATACAAGTACATATACGCTTTTTTTGTTTTTTAGGGGGAGGGAGAGTTATGCAAGGTCGAGGTGAAGTCTGAACAAGTGAGTCTGGAGTCTTTTGCAGAAGATCCAGATTGAATCTGCTGTCCTGACATTGGTCGGAGTTCATTCCACCACTGAGGCGCCAGAACAGAAAGGAGTTGTGACTTTGCTGAGCCACCTTTGTTTGCTTTCAGTAATGGCGTTACCAGTCGTCCAGCTGATGTACTGGAGCATAGTGCTCACGCTAGGGGGTCTTGGTCTGACCAGTGTTGGGAGGTAGATGGGTGCAGTTCCATTGTTGGCCTTGAAGGCCAACGTTCTGAATATGCTGCAACGGTTTTGTCACAGAGGTCGAGCAGCTGGTTGGCTGGTGTAGCAACTTGATCCTGAACGTGAACAAAACCAAAGAGATCATTGTCAACTTCAGGAAGAAGCAGTCTAGCCAAGCCTTGGAATGTGAGGAGAGAGGTGAGGACAGCGGAGAAGATCACTGGGACTTCTATCCCCTCAATTCAGGACATTGCTCCCAAGTGCTGTATGTCCCGAGCTGGGAATATTATCAGAGACCCCTCCCACCCTCACCATGGACTGTTTTTTTTTTCCTTGCTGGCCTCTGGAAAGAGGTTCTGCAGCAAAATATGTTAGCTACCTAATTCAACAATGTCACTTTCACTAATTTGCACTTTAAGTATGTCTCTGTTTTTGATATTCATTTTTCTTATTATGGTATTTTTTTGATATACTTTCATATTTTAATCCTATGCTGAGCCCCTGAAATTAAATGTTTTGTGTTCACTTGTTGCACGCTGAATGACAGTAAAACCTGTTGTAGTCTAAGTCTAAGTAAGACACCTAATTTATATCACGTCATGTAAGTACCCCACTTATGTAACATAAGTGATGCACGCAGATCTGATTACTCAGTATCCTCATTCACTCTGCCCTTTGAGTGTGGGAATCATGTGCCGATTGTCCACATCTCCATCTCTGTGAAAGTTACAGATGGGGAGGGGGAACAGTTTCGCTGCAGTTCTGATCCACCTCTGAATGTGGTTTCAGAGCCGCAGCAGAGATAAGATGGCATCTCTGTGAATGGAAAAACCAAGGTGCAGATCACGGGTGTGTCGGTCTGATGCAGTTCACAATCTGACAGCTAAACAGATCCTTCACTCATCAAGTAAAAGAGAAATGTCCCACACTTCAACCCACAAAGCAACTTTACAGGACCAAACAATAGTAGTGTGGCAATTGGTAATGTCTGGTGGTGATTACATGACATGACTCAGTGCAAAAGATTTTAACTCACCAAGAGCTTGTCTCCTTCCACTATTGTGTTGTTGTAGTTACTGTCTTGAAAACCCCCAGAAAACAGCCTCCTTCCCCACGAGGGCCAGAGTCAGACAGTGTGCAATTTACTGATGGTGATTATGTAATTATGTAACTTTGTCACTTTCCAGGATGCATGTGTTTAAATGGACAGGAGGACACCAGGGGAAACACGGACTGTCACTTCTCTGCTTGGTTCTGTATCAAAAAACAAATGTGGAGAATTGGCGAACCTTCACTGATGATGATGCAGAGTCTCTGTGTGAAAAGGGCTACTGTTTGCTAACTTCGTCAGACAGTGCACCTAAAGTTAGCCCTCTAAGCTGACACTATTCGACTGTGGAAATAGGATTTTCTTAGATTTTTTTTAAATCTGTTAATACAAAAGACAGACATTTTCTATGCAGCGATGTTTTCTGGGACTGTGAGTGCATGGTATTGGTTTTTCATTCTCTCTTAAATGTAAGTGATTGGAATATAATATTTAATTGGATTCCACAACCAATTTGGTCCTACCTGCTTATGGAGGTCTAAAACAATGGTTTCATGTGGAGAAAAAAATAAGTGCACTGGTTTATACATGAGCTGCACAAAGTTTTCCATTCATTTCTGAGTGGCGCTAAGCACCGCAATTTTCATCTGTGCAAGTCCACTTATAATAGTATAATTTATTATTTCCAGGAGAGTTCCTGCAGGATTGTTTGTACGTTGGAGTCCATCCTTTGACAGTTCTATTTAGCTTAATTTGTGTATGATTTACCAGTCTTGATTATTCTATAATTAAATTGTCAAAGTGAGTGAAGACACAGGCACTTATATGGGAGATAAATAATGCACATGGGCACATTTACCATGCAGTGCTTCTATAACAGAAAATGTCAAAACAGATAAAACTTCAAGGCTGGGTGTCAGGTTATTTTTTACTTGTACAATTAGTAAAAGAAATACAATACATGCTTTAATTTAAACGTTATCTTCTCAGATTGTGTTAACAGGAGCATGACAAATGGCATTTTGGTCATTATGTAGGTTTTCATCAGTCCATGTAAAATGTCTGCATGTAAGTTGACCACCTATCCAAAAGAAATCAACCATCCATTATGATCATTTGTCGGGCGAAATGTAATGGTGCACTATAATGGACAACAAGCACCATCTGTATTCAAGGGTTTACTTGTTCCATGGAGCTGCTACTTTCCTTAAATCTTTATGTTCAAATATATGCCAGATTTTTTGGTTGGGATTTGATAGTGACAATACAACAACAACTGCTAAACAAGAATAAAGCTTGATAAAGAATTTAGTTACAATTCAGTTTGGGTACCAAGATCAGGACTTTTACGGGTACCAACCAATTTACGATAAGTAAGTAAATCAATGGGTGCCACCAGACGCTCAGCTTTGTACTGCAGTGAACGGGGTCCAGCAAATAGGCTAAATTAACCACCCAAAGCTCAAGTGTACGTTTTATAGGGAACATTTACAACGCTTTACATCGCCGTCAGACTGCCCTTTCTTTTGGCACTATATTTTCTCAACCACAGAACCCCCGTATCCCTGTGCATTAGCGTAACTGGGCTTTGCCTGGTATTTCGCAGCTCGCAGATCAGCTGTTTGGGTCAGAGTTCCAGCGGTTTACGGAAGAGACAACAAAAGAAAATAGAAATGAGTGATTATGACAGTGACGAAGAAATGCCGTTCACTGTGGGGACAAGAGGATACCTTTATGAACCAGAGTATACAAAAGAAGAACTTTTGCAGATGGAGGCTGAATGGACCGAAAGAGAGAGAGGGGAAACTTCTGAGGAAACCGAAGGCCAAGCTCAGGTCCGAGAAAGAGCCCAGGCTACCTGGTGGTGCAGATGTGCAAACTGTAATCCCATACCCACGGACTTGGAGAGCTACTGCTGCCATGAGTGGGACTTGGTTTCAACACAACTTGAGGATATTTCTGAATCAGAGGATTCCAGCGCCTCACATACAGTCTGTATTACCAACCATCCAGAGTTCCCTGCCTTACTGAATCCAGGTGTCTTGCGGACCTTCTTCAGTTTACCTAAGATAAACTGGAAAAAACGTGCCAGACCAGAAGGGCCTAATGACAACTTGTCTTCAATGTAAGTTTTTAGCTCTCACTGCATTTTATTGCATAAAGACTGATAATTAGACAACTAAAGTTTCAGGCTGTGTTTTCTTTATCAACGTAAATTACTTTTTTTTTTAGCTGTCTGTATATGCAAACTGATCTGGATTCACAAATTCTACATTAAATTCTCCACTAGTGTACTGTGCTAACCTCAGCCTACAACATTTGATGTTGTAGTACACAACTGCTTCACAGCTTACCAGTGTCCAACTGACAATGATATGCCTACATATCAGCATCTACCAAATACAGATTGTGAAAGTACATATCAGTTGTAACTACATTATCCCTAGTATTTGATATTCTATATCCAGATATCAAACTGTATTTACATCATTTAGCCTTTTGTATGATTAGACATAACAGCACACATTAGGATGCATATAAACGACTAATATTGTAGGGAATGTACAATGTTCTTCTGTAACCATCTTTAAAAATCAGTGTTATGTGCATATTATATTTTATGCAATGATAATTCACTACAATATTTGTGTTCTCTTTTGGTTCCCTTTCAGGCAATTCAGCCTGGTTGCTTACCGGGTTGTACTTGAGTGGGCCCTGAGAGGACTACAGCTTGGAAAAGGCAACAGGACATTTTCCCATCATGTGTAGTGACTGAAAGTAGAAATACATATCCTTCACCAAATGGGCAGTATGCTGACTTCAAAGAATCCAAAGATGCACTGAATCTTGTTTAATTTTTATACAACTTCTGATAAAAAAAAAAGATATAACACACATCACAATGACCTTGATTTTTTTGATGTGCACAACACAAAATGTAAATCAACAACATACAAATAAAACTGCGAAACAGCACTTGATAAAACGCTATGAGTCATTTACAAACACAGTCATCTTTTTATTCACAACATGATGCAACTCAGCTTTGGACACGTGATTGATGTTGTGTCACCCATGAGTTTTTATCAGGCTAAAATTTGAGGACACAAAAGATTCACTGTCTGTGTTGCCAAAATTTCGCTTTATGGTTTTACCATCAAGAGTAGTAGCATGTTCCCGGCCAACACTGTAGTTGCGGTCCATGACACTGAGCTGAGTTCTGGCCTGCATCGAAGTGTACTTGTAGTGCCTCCTCTTCTCTGCATACTTTGGCACTGAGCTGTGGTAAACCTCCAGCTCCCCTGAAAAATAAAAGTGACCTCCTTGTTATGTCATTTTAAATGATGTAACATTTTCATAGTGTCACAATTTATTTGCTCCATTGTTTTGTTTTTCTTTTGCTACCACATACTCCTACCCCTTACATGACAAGAGTATTGGATGGCCACTAATGTACTCCTGAATGCCCTACTATATAGTGTGTCATATGTCACCTGTGTGCTTGAACAAGGTCATGTGACTCATGTCCTTCTTGTCCATCACAGTGTTCTTTGGGGCATTGTAGGCAGCGCTTCCCTTCACCAGCCACTTCTACTTCCTTTGGTCTTGTTCACTGAGGTCTTCATGCAAACATCTGCGCTCCTGTCCATCCTCTTCCCACCGGCGGACGCCACATATATGACGCGAGATAGAGGTCCATCTCCGTCTCAATTCCATAATTGCATAACACAATGTTTTGAGACTTTTACTTGATAAATATAATCATGAATAAAGAACCCTGAGATGTTACTTTACAAATCTGACAAAGTCATAAAAACAGGCATCACCGTTTCATCACCACCACAAGAACTGCAAGACCACCAGAAGTGATTTCCAATGGACTTGATCCATTCTTGCAATTCCATGTTCACTCTTTTTCTCACTGCTGCTCTGCTTCTTTTTTTTTTTTCAGGCCTACATAAATATAAGTTCCAGAAAAGAATATGTTTGGACAAACTTATAGGACTGGGTCCACAGGCTGATATTTCAGAAAATCTACAAAATGTCAAATTATTAAACATGTATAAATGCTTATTTGTGCAAGATAAATGTGACTTTCAAACATTTTTCATTCTATTAGAGTACTTAACCTGCCCTGCAATGTAATGACAGTTCATAACTGAAAAAGTCTTTGTATGACACCAATATCATGAAATATTTGCCTTTTTTTTATATATATATATTTTTTACATCAAGTACTTTTTTGTTGTCACTAATAAATTCACATATTACACAAAGTTTGCTTCGAACAATACCGATCAACACTAACCTTTGGCTACATGCCATGGATCAAATTGATGTCTGAGGTCAGGGTAGGACTCCCTCCTGCGGAAACCTAATGGCTCCATCATAGGTGAGCTTGTGGTCTCAGAAACCTGGACACAAAAAATAAAATAAAAATGCCAAAACACATCAATAATGCACCTATGCAGACAAATACATATTTTACGCGTGAATCCAATCCATGAAGCTGCAGCATGAATATTTTGCGCTGTAACCTGGGGAATCAGACCTGTTGGTAGAGGAAACACTGTTGTATTACAATAAATGAAATAAGCACAACATGATGTTTGCAAGTACTGTTGCTTATACCTACCTTGCATACCCACAGACATCAAACTTTCCACCGGCACTTAAAATTTCCCTCATGTACGTCAGCAGTTCTGTATGGGCTTCATGAACCACTGGTATGAGGTACGCAGACTGCTCTGAAAAATAAGCTGTCTTCTGTGGCAACTGTAATTTCAAAACTTTAGCCCACTCTGAAATTTCAGTCTCTGTTGTGCCAGTGAAAAGAATGGCTGCTGAAGACAAGAGGTTGTCTTCTGTCAATCCTCTAACATCAGGACAAGACTGCCACACCCCACTGTGCCCAGCCAGACAGTTCCACTCTGTCCTTATCTTGGACCCAGAGCTGATGAGTTTCTTATCACTGATGACAACACCACATTGATGACAATTTACAAAGGAGCTGCAGAGGTTGGGGCTCATTCACAATCCACCTCCTGGAACACAACTGACCGGGGTCTCCCGCTGATCCAGCCTCCAAATCTGAGTTGGATGTCTGTGTGGAGGTGGATTTGCTACTGGGTAGGAGAAAGATGCTGTTAGTTTCTTCAGCAGCTGGTGCCTTCTCTGAACTGCTATTCATCTCAAGTAACATAGAAGACATGCTTGTTTCTAGATGTTCAATTTCTTCGGTCAATGGCTGGAGACACGGATGGGGAGGAAATTATTTGTGACTATTGAAATAGAAATGTAATGTAACTGTATCATTACCATGAGGGGTAATTGTTTGATTAGATGCCGCAAACTCATTTACACTCAGAATAGTCATAATAATTACCTCTAATTCAGACCCAACGGCAGGGAAGCTCCAGAGGTTGATGGTCTTTCTCAGGGGAGGGGATGTTCAGGGCTGGTTAGAACAAGCTTCAGCTGTGATGCTAATGTGGAGGCCTGATGGCTCTTTACTGGAGCCTTCTTTGGAGTGGATTGTAGGACCCCAGAAGACATTTGCTGTTCTTCATTTACCTCTTCTGTTGTGCTTTGTGAAGTACATGCCTGTGACAGCAATATTGCACATGATCATGAATGAGCCTAATTCATTATGCATTTTTGAATAGCCTGTAGGTCAACATCTCTACAATAAACACAAACCAAAACAGATAAGTTAGGCTCACTATAGCTTATGCATTACATGTACAGTATAGCCTATATGTGTGTATGTGTTAGAAATATGTGCTTCAATGGTATATTCGAAACAAGACAGTAGTGCTGGGTGGTATACCGGTTCACACCGAATATCTGTGTATTTTTTCGTTATGATATGAATTTGTAATACACCACCATACCACTGTATTTGATTACACAACGTTCGGAACGCTGCGCTGCGTGACACTGTTTCAGACCGGACCCTTTTCAATGTTGCGCTTCTTAACAGGCATGGTGCGACTGCCAGGCGTAGTGGGGGCCTTTACCTTGCACCAAATGTGCCGCCTTTTCTATCTTAAAGGGGCTAGTAATTCCTCTCTCAACCAGTAGAAAATGCTGGTAACACCTGATTATGCATGAAAAAAAAAAATACCGTCATATACAGTGAAACAGTAGGAATTTCGAAAAATACTGTGATATACATTTTTGATCATACTGCCCAGCACTATGAGACAGGAAGAAAATCATAAGCATTTCTTCATCGCGGACTGATGGAGATGTAAAGCGGTGTGAATTTTCCCTATACAACATACACTTGAGCTGATGTAAAAAGTTTTAGGTGAGCCTTATTTTGGGTGGTTAATTTAGCCTTTTCTCTGGACCCTGTTCACTGCAGTACAAAGCTGAGCGTCTGGGCTGGAGCGGCTCTCTACTTCTCCAAACTGAGGCTGCGCTGATCGGTGATTACAGTAGGGAACAGATATGTACTTTATATGACCCCACTTCAAAAAACCCAAACTATCCCTTTAAGCTCCGTACAGCTGACTTAAGCATGCCTGAGGCCAGCATTGCACTCATCTACAGAGAGTGGAACCCTCCAACATGAACAACAAGGCATCAGCGACATCATCACCATCTTGATGTAATTAATTCGCTAGATGGAGAAGTTGTTGGTGGACATAACTGTTCTTGGTTGCATTGTCTTAGCATTTTTACTTGCCAAAAAAAAGGGGAAGCACACAGACTATATACACACACTAATGAGGGGATAAGCTGCAGGTGGAGTGAGGTGGGGAGAGGACAGGTGAGGGAAAAGAATGTAAAAATACTGGAAGGCACGAAACCAGAACGGCAGCACAGAATCCTAAATCATTGGTGCCTTCTTGTGAATTTGGCATTAAACACAATACATTAAGAGGTTTCTTTCCTTGTAAAATGTGTCTTGTCAGAGCAGACTGTATCTGCTGAGGAGGCTCAGGTCCTCTGGGGTGCAGGGGGCACTCCTGACCTATGACCTATGACTATGGAGTAGTCTGCTGGTGCAGCAGCATCTCGGCAGCAGACAGGAGGAGACTTGATAAACTTATCAAGAAGGCCAGCTGCATCCTGGGATGCCCTCTTGACTCAGTGCAGGTGGTGGGAGAGAGCAGGATGATGGACAAGCTGTCATCACTGCTGGTGCAGGAGTCCCGCCCCCTGTAGGACACTATCTCAGCACTGGGCAGCTCCTTCAGCAACAGACTGATACTGAGCCTATAGACCTCACCCTGTACCCTGCACTGTGCAGTATGTCTGCACAAGGTCACTCTGTTTTTTTGCACTATGTGGTCAATTTCCTTAACACCCATATTTATTCTGTATTTATTATCTGTATTTTAAATCTATGTTTAAAAACAAAAAAAAACTGCTGTTAATTTTGTACTACATCATGCAAATATGTATATATATGTCTATTTCTTCCCTTTTTATTGCTTATAATACGTTTCTTATAATTATGTCGCTGCTGTGACAAACAAATTTCCCCGTCTGCGGGACATTAAAGGATTTCTGATTCTGATTCTTTTTGGGGTTTAAGGGCATCCATTTTACCTCCAAACAGCTGAACATAGTTTCAACTGAGTTCACCATTTACATGCTTTAAAAAGCATCAAAGGATATAGCCAAGTCCAGTAAACAGTAACTAATACAGGCTACTTCTATCAAGAAAACAAAACGTGGAGAAAGTCCTCCAAGAGATCCTCATGAGGCTCACATTATAATTCAAACCTCGTATATACAGGTAGTCCAGTTCTGTGCTAATATTCCATCAGTTTCGTCATTGCCAAGTAAAGAACGAAATCAGTTTCTCCAGATGCCAAATTCCAGGTCTTTGAATAGCTTTCTCCTTTGAAACAATGGTGGTCGTACTTGGTAGCTTATTTTGTAAAACCGAAATTAATTTGTCATCATGGAGTGTCAGATGATACAGTTTGGTACTAGAACCAAATATGATCTATTCGCACCGGCACCAGTATTGAGTCACATGTGAATAGTATCCAACCCTAGTTATATTGTTTGTCAACTCAGAATGATCATGTTTGAAATGTTTCATCAACATTTATGAAATGTGGTAACCGATAAAATGTTTGAAAATTACTGGTTGACTTCGGATTCACTTTCATCAATAGTCAAAGTGCTGTGGCACAGAATGGACTGCTTTTACCAGGGACAAAGAGGGAACCCACACCATTCCCCCAACACTTTACTGAAGTGCACTTCATCCAGCTCTTTCATTTATGTTTATGAAATTATAAAAGCTCAGTTAGCACAGCCTGTAGGGTTGTGTCATGTGTGTCTGACTCTACTTTGTGCTCCACTGATCCTCAAGCACAGAGTTGTTGGTGTATTGTTATTACATCAGTGACGGTAGTCATGGTCATCTCATTTCCTGCTTAGCTACACAGTCTTCTACCCTAACCCCTAACATCCTTTTAGTCAAGGATACTTTTCACTCTTATAACAACTCTAATTATGTTGTCTGGCACTCTCCACTCAAGCTGAATGCATGCCTGCTTTCCTCCAGCAAACATGCTTTCACAGGCTTTTGGTCATGCACGACTACAGCCACTGGAAGTGTGAAAGTCTTCCCCTCTCATGCTCTCCCACCCAGGAAAATAAATTGTCTTGCCAGAATAAGACAGCAAGGCTGGGCTCTCACCCTGCAGGCTGTTTGTAATTGACATGGTGCGGCAGTGGAGACGGCAAGAGACGCTGGGATGCCCGGCATGATGCAGCATCATACTGAAAGACAAAACAGCCTTGTCTGGTGAATGCTGATGGCTGGTCGCACCAACAGTATGTGATGCTCAGTGCAGTCAGCTACTGTGTATCTCCACTGAATCTAACCACTGCAATATGCATATAGGGTCTTTTATTACAAATAAATGTTCTCAAGAGCACGCAGTAATTTGTCAGGTTTTTTTTTTTTTTCTCCCCCATTAAACAGCAACCTTTCATAATATTCATTATCGTAAAATACCAGCCATTTTTTTACTTCATATATATGTATATATATATATATATATACACTTGTATATATATAGTATATACACTGGAACCCCGGCTTATGAAGACTCCATTTAACGAAAAATTCAAGTTACGAAGGCACTTTAGGGCAATATTTTTGCCCGTGGTACGGCAAAATGCCCTCGTAACGAAATCCCACAAATACAGGAAAATTCATGTTAATTTCAAATTTCCGACGACCGAAATTAAAAAAAATATATAAAATAGAAAATTTAAAAAAAGTTTTAAAAAATGTGTAAAAAATATCATTGCACAGTGTATGTATGTACATTAATTAACGTAAATGTAAGTTTTAGTTTTAATGTTTAGAATTAAATTCCATAATGTTATGTACATGTACACCTACGTATGTATGCATGCATACGTATGCTTTCTTCAGCCTCCACCACCTCCTCCTCCACCAAGAACTTCGTCTTCAGCTAGCGTCGTCTCACTCAAAAGGTACATACATAATTTATTTTATTGATATTTATTAATACATTTATCATTTAAAATTTATTTTCTTCATTTCAGATTGTATTTTGGAATATTCTTAGTTTTTTTCACATATGTAGAAGAAATACATGACTGGTAGGGGGCCTGGAATGAATTAGGCTATTTATAGGGAAAAAGGTGCTTCGACTTACGAAAATTTTGACTTATGAAAGACCCTCTGGAACAAATTCATTTCGTAAGTCGGGGTTCCACTGTACAGTTATATAGTATATACAGTTATTGTTACAGTTAAATTAATGCGTTAGCCTCCTTGTAAATGAATGAGTAGATCATTAATTACTTGTTAAAATAGCATACAATATATTTGATATGGAGTTAGAAATATACAGTAAACTCATAAACCCATAACAGTAAAAAGCAAAGTGATTTAATTGTCATGTGTAATTGTATATGTAAAAAACAAGCATAGTGTTTACTGTGCCTTTTTGTAAGTTTTAGTTTCAGCCAAAGCACGTCTTTCCTAAGCTGAAAAGTCAATTAGCCTAAAGCTGGAAGAGGCTAAACTACAAGCATCTATGGAAATGTCTAATTATGAGTAAGAAGCAGCTGTTGCCATAGTTTAAACAAAAGTACTCGAAGCAGGTGTTGACTCAACCAAGTCAAAGAACGAGAAACAGAACTCCAGCTATGTGATGATGGTGTCCCAGCACAGACCAAAGCAAGCCCTAGCTACAGCGGTTCACCTTCACATCTCAAGATCTTACCAATACTGCTGTTAAGGTGGGTGTACAGTGAGGACACACACACACACACACACACTTTGTGAATGACCAAAATCCCAGGGGAGCACAGCACACAGTGAGGGAGGGGTCACTGCCACCCAGATCACCAGCACCACCGCCACCAGCCTCTGCAAAGAAAAGGAACAACAAGGGAATAGTCACACAAAGTGAAACAAAACTGGTATAAATGAAAAACTGGGCAAATAAAAAATAAATAAATAAATAAATAAATAAACCCTATGGTACCGAAGCTCAATTCAATCTGCAGGAGAAATGGGCGTCAGTTGGTGCATCCTACAAACGGCGAAACTGTGTTCCCTATCCTCCTTTTGTCTACTTTGTAGACTTTGTTAGCAAGACACTAGCATTAGAAATGACCCGAGCTTCAAACTTCATCTCTCACACAGACATAGCTCCCAAGGAGAGGTCAGCTTGGAAGCCAAACAAATATAGGGAAGTCTCTGTCCACAAAACAGAAATATTTCCCAGAGCCGCTTCTGACACAAACCGAGCCCCCAACAAATTCTGATAAACTGTGTCCCTTTCATAGAAATCCTCACGCTCTAAGCTGTTCTTCATCATCACACATTGTAAGAAACTAACTTCAGTGTGCTGAATGTAAAAGTGAAACGTGCACCCTGGACAGAAGAGGCGGACCCTGCTCCAGAGCATGGCAGGAAGGAAGAAAGCCCACCTCAGTCTCAAGACACCACCAAATACACAAAAGTCTGTGGTGGAGATCTGACAGACCGATCCTGCTTTAAAATATCTCTTATAAAAGTGTATCCATCTGACCACAGAGACAAAGCAGTAAAACTCTAAGCCATTATGGACGAACAGAGCAACTGGTCACTAGTTCGCTCACAGTTCTTCGAAGTGTTCAACGACCAAAGTCCAAGTGCACCCTACATATTAAGAACATGTGCTGGGGTAAGGGAACAAACAGGAAGAAGGGCCAGTGCTTATGAAGTGGGATCTCTGGATGGAACTGTTCGGATCCCACTACCAAGCCTCATAGAGTGTAATGACATTCCTAACAACAGGGATGAGATCCCAACCCCCACTGCAGCTCTTCATCTTAAGTCAGTGGTGCACATCATCCCAGATTTTGACCCGCAAGCCCCTATAATGCTACTTCTAGTTCAGGACATTATCAGGGTCCATAAAGTCCATAAACAGCTGAATGGCTCACACAACCTACCCTATGCACAGAAGTTGGATCTGGGGTGAGTCACTGTAGGCAATGTATGTCTTAAGCAGTGTCCACAAACCACCAACAGTCAACACCTTCTACATGAACACCAAAGAGCTAGAACACCCTACTCTCTTTGATCCATGTCCTAACGTGTTCCACATCAAAGAAAAATATAGTTACATCCAGGTCATCAATTCCTCTCCAACCTATTCTGAGGAGGAATCCACCTGTGATGCCGACCACCTGGGATGCACTGTGTTTAAACAGACAAAAGATGACAACCAGGTGACTCCTTCAATCCAGGATGCCTCCTTCATGAATATAATTGATGAAGGACTACAAGAAAGATTCAAACAACAGTTTGCTAGTGCCATTACCCTTTAAGGGTCCGTGTCAAAGGCTCCCCAACAATAGACCCCAAACATTGAAGCATCTCATGTCTCTCAAGCGCAGCTTTGAGAGGAAGCCAGTTCCTCGGCTTCATGGACAAGATGTTTAAAAATGGACCCGCTGAGCTAGCCCCTCCTCTCAGGGTGTACCATCCAAAGAAACCAAAGCAAATCCGAGTGATGTTCGATTCTGGCACCCCATACGATGACTCACTCAACTATGAACTGTTAATAACCGGGACTGACCTGAAGAATACATTGCTTGGTGTATTGATCTGCTTCAGAAAAGAAGCAATTGCCTTTACAGCAGACATAGAACAGACGAGCTACTGTTTTATGGTGAGAGAGAAAGACTTTCTTTGGTTTCAAGAAAATTACCTCAACAAAGACGGTGGGGATTATCACATGAGGGTTCACGTCTTTGGTAATAGCCCCTCACCTGCAGTAGCTATTCATGGCCTAGACCAGTCTGTTCAAGTCAGCGAGTTCAACATTGACCCTGACGTTAAGCTCTTTATGATGCGCGACTTCTACGTAGATGATGGTCTGAAGTTGTTGCCTACTGTCGAAGCCACTGTCAACCTGCTAAAGAAGACACAGGAGGTTCTCTCCAAATCAAACCTTAGGCTCCATAAAATCGGAAACAGCAAAGACGTCATGGAAGCTTTTCCATCCAGAGATCATGCAAGCAACCTTAAAGACCTGGACCTTGATGCACATATGCTGCCAATTCAATGCAGTCTCAGACTCAACTGGAACCTCCAAACAGACTGTTTCCTCTTCAGTATCCCCATTGACACAAATCCCTATACTCGCTGGGGTGTCTCATCCATGATCAACAGCCTCCATCATCCTCTTGGGTTTGCAGCGCCGGTCACCGTCCAAGGCAAGGCGATTCTGAGAGAACTCACTGCTGAGATCGGCAACTGGGGAGCGGATGCTCTTACCTCAAGAATTGGAGGACTGCTGGACGTCATGGAGGGCATCCTTGACTTGTAATGGGGAAAGCCAAGCTGGCCCCCCGACCTAAGCACACAATACCCATACTAGAAATTTTGCGCAGCAGTGCTTGCCATTGAGTTAGCAGACATAATCTCAGCAGAACTGGACTTTAAGCCTGACACTGTAACCTACCACTCAGATAGCAAAGTGGCTCTGGGTTATATTTGTAACAAAACCAGACTTTAAGTTTTAGCATCCCAAAAAGTAGTCCTCTCAAAGATTTTGACCCCTTCATTATCACACAAAGCCTTCTGAGAGTTGGAGGCCACCTCCACCATTCAAGCTGTCCACATTGACTAAGTCATAGAATCCCTCAACACATGAAGCTTCATCAACGCACTGAGGTGTTTTCTTGAGGTGCGTGGACCTGTCAAACTTATCCGTTTGGACAAGGATTTGAAGATACCATCAAACACTGACAGTGAAACTTTGAAGACTTACCTGTCAGAACAAAGCTGGTCTTGGATCGTCTATCCCCTGCGTGCATCTCATTTCAGTGGAACATGGGAAAGAATGATTGGTCTTGCAATAAGGATTCTGGACTCCATGTCCCTCCAGCTGAAAGACAAACTTATCCATGAGGTGCTAGTGACTTTCATGGCAGAAGTAGCAGCGATTATCAATGCCAGGCCTCTTGTTCCTATGACAGCAGACCCTGATGATTTGTTTATACTCACACCAGCTGCTCTTCTTACAGAAAAGTTGAACAGTGTTCCTGCTCCTGCTGGTGAGTTTGAAGATTCTGACCTCTACAAGCACCAATGGCGACAAGTTCAGCACCTGTCCAACACCTTCTGGGACAGATGGCGAAAGTAGTTCCTCCCAACACTTCAGGCATGCAATAAGTGGCAGTCTAGTCATCCAAGCATGGAGCCAGGAAGTGTCGTTCTCCTCAAAAATAGTCAAGCACCAAGAAATGAGTGGCCTCTTGGACTGCTAACACAGACTTTCCCTAGCAAAGATGGGACAATTTGCAGGGTCGAGGTGAAGGCCATTAAGCAAGGAGGGACTACACTCTTTCTCAGGCCTGTTATGGAGATAGTGCTTCTTCTCCCCCCAGATGCTTTGATAGATAAAGTGTTATGGACTTGCTGAGTGGTGTGTGATCACACTAGATGGGGAGTGTTCTGTTACAGTTAAATCAATGCATTAGTCTCCTTGTGGGGGTCCCAGTGTGTGTGTGCCTCCTCTCTGTGGTGTGGCTGGAGGTCTCAAAGCGGCTGTAGGTGTCGAGGTCATCCAGCAGGCTGTCTGTGGAGCTGATGGACCTGGTGATGGTCCAGTAGCCTGTGATGTGCTGTAGGCCTTACCACATCCGCCCGGAGTCAGCAGTGGAATAGAAGCCTTCCATCTTCTTTCTGTACTGCCTTTTGGCCACTGTGATGGCTTTTTCCAGTCCATACTTTGCAGCTTTGGACTCGGTCTCATTGCCTCATGTGAATGCAAGAGAGTGAGCACGCATCATGTGACGTGCCTAACTGTTAATCCAGGGCTGGTAAACTTCTCGACTTGTATGTTGGGCACAGTGTTGTCGACACAAGTGCTTATATACCCAGTCACATACACAGCAAAGTCATGTATGCTGACAGAAGAGTCCTCCAAAGTGGCTGCAGCTTCACATCCTAGTCTGTCTGAGCAAAACAGTCCTGCAGGATATACATACATACATACATATGTACATCTATATATATATATAGATATACAGATATACAGTAAGAGGTGTTAAATATATTTCATTTAGAAAAAATTAAATCTCAAAAAGACCCCACCTGTGAATTCCGTAGCTTTCATAAATATGAGAAAGGTGGTTGCTAACAATTTATTCTTTGAAAATCAGTGAAGTGATGAAGATCTGTGGAGATTATTTTGCTGAACAAAATGTGTAAGTAGTCCCTATAATATATTTTTATCCTCCATGGCATGTATTTTCTGCAAGAAAATACAAAATCCAATTAAAAAGTCACATTTGTCTCTTTACTTGGTTAACGAGGATGATGCTAGCTTGATCATCCCTCCAGCACGCTACACTAAAATGAAAAACAATCAATTGTCCATCCACAGAGTGGGAAGTGGAGCCATGGGTGGAGCTCATGGTCACAGAGCCCATGAGTGGTTTCATTTAGGCATTTTGAATCTTCCATATTTTAGAAGAACCTCATTAAAAATAAGATGTAGCGTCCACGGTGTATCTAACCCTGAAACTGTAAAGAACAAGATGTCGCCTCATGTTTCTACCATCCAGCATTATTTTTAACATATACTAGCTTATACTGGGTACATTTTTATTTAGTTTCACTCTGTGATGTCAGGGGAAAATAAGAAATAGAGATGTGAGGTTCAGTAAAGTGCCACCATCTGAATTTTGATTTCCCTGTGCAGGTGCGTAGCCCTGATGATAAAGCAGAGATAAAAGGTAACAATAAATGTATTCTATTCTTTGACCACATAAACTTTTGATTCAGTAAAACAGCATTTAAATGAACACAGTTGTAATTCTGACCCTTTAATGCAAACAAATTCAAATGATTAGTATCTGTCTCACCAAGCATACAGCCTTTGTCCTGATTGTTCTCTTCTTGGTGACATATTTAAATCACATTTCTCACTTCTGAGTGATAGGCAGTACAAAAAACAAATGAAAAAAATGTTTGAACTTTTTCAAAGACAGGAGGTAACTCGAGGCCTTGGCTGGCAAAATTCTTTATATCCTTGAGGTATTGAATGATACATTTCAGCTCTTTCTCCAAATCACTTCAGCTATTGTTGTCTCAGACTCTCAGCCCAATTCCAAATCCTCATCTGTGATTTTTCCCTCAGCAGGCATTCACAATAAAATTTCCAATCTCTTTAATGTAAGCCTGCCTGGATATCAGAGCATCTGCTGAACATCTGAAATGTAAAACTCAGAGCTCAGACTGAATTTTGTCTGCACCCGGCGTGATGTCACTCAGGGTTTAAGCACGTGTCTCATGTTGTTCGACAACTGTGGGGGATAAACGACAGCCGTGCATGAACGGAGTTAGGACATAAGGAGCCAATGCGATTACATTCAATTAACAGTCATCAACATCTGGGCCTGATTCCTGACCAGATACGAATGATAATTATGTATAGTTACTGTCACTGTATAATGTGTATACACAGAGCCATTTCTTGCAATATGTGGACTATACAGGTGCATAGGGCCCCCGCACTACTAGGGGGCCCCTTCAAGTTGCAAATCCAGCCTCAATGTCTGAGGAGTTAACCGATGGAAAAGGTGTGAAAAGTACCTGGCAACTTTTTTTTGTAGCACCTCCGTGAGCCTAGGCGATACGGACGCACACTGATCGATCAGACCCGGTCTCTACTGTGCCGCGTTGCTATGACAACCACTACTACTAAGTGAGGGGAGGCAAGGCGAGTTGCGCTCAGCCGCCGGTACTGGTCAGTCGCGGCATGGCGTCAAAACTAACCTATTCGTCTGGTTTGAAATTGGAGCCGCAGACCAGGAAGCAGCACGGCCGCCTTCAGCTCCACCGGACCAGGATGTTTAAGTTTAAAAATGATTTGCAATTTAAAATAAACATTTTTGAGGAACATTGCATCAGTTTCACTTATTGACCTATAAAGGATCCTTATTGTTTACCTTCTTTTAGCATTTTCTATCAGTTCCACTTGCTATGGTGGGTAAATTTAAGATGTTTGATTTTAATTTGAAAAGGTTTTCAGGTTAGGAATCTATCCAGTTTGACAAAATAGCATAGCATCTTGCTTAGGGCCCCCAAAAAGACAGAAACGGACCTGTGTATACAGTTTGTGTTTGTGTGTGTCTATGAAAGAGATTATCCATGTGTGATAATTGTGTTCCTGTCAGTGTGAGCAGGTTTCTGTTTGTGCAGCAGTATTGAATGATTCTGTACTAAGATCAGCTCGGTAGAAATGTGACTGGGTTTCTTTTGTTCTTAACTGCATGTCTTCATCTCACACTTACAGAATATTCAAATCACAGAGAGTTCACATTATGGTGCAAATCAAATCCACTTGAACAATTCCGTGGCAGGTTGAATGAAACCTCTTCACGCTTCCACTAAAGCTCTCCCTTATAGGTTGCCTGTGTTTTTTTTTTTGTTTTTTTTTTTCTAGAATTACGAAAATAACACATAAATGTGTCGGTAAGAATTATATTTTTGTTCCAAGACTTTAACAAAATGACTGCAAAACATTTTGCGGTAAGAAAGTGTAACTATTCAAAAGTTGCTATGGCAACAAGTAGACTAATTAGACTGAGAATCAACATTCGAAAAAGGTCAAATTGAGAGAAGACTAAAGAAGGGAATAGTAACAAGTAATCCGACAAAAACATTGTGGATCTTAAATTAAACACATATGAACTAATCCGTAATTATTTTAGGAAATGTTTAGGGGGAGGAAATAAAAAAAGGCAACAACATAAAAACATTGCAAGCACAAAGTAAGACTTTCTACATAACAAAAGATATAGGCTGAAGTTTGCTGTGCCGAGCCTTCCACAACCATTTAAATTATTATTAGTTGTGTTGTTGCCTTTTTTAATGGCTTTATTTGAATGTATAGCTGAAGAGAGACAGAAATTGTGATAAAGGGGAGAGAGGGGACAACATGCAGCAAAGGGTCGCAGGTCGGGATTCAAACCCTGAGCTGCTGTGGCGACGACTGCAGTCTCTGTACACTGGGTGCATGCTCTGCCGAATAAGCTATTTGTGTAACCTGTACACAAACTGCTTAACATCAAGAAAAAACATTATACAGCATTTCACAATGTTTACAACGTGTGCGTGTAATGTGTAAACAATGTAGAAGACGTACAATATTCTTATTTGATGGAATGGTGTGGTTATAAAACACAAAGTCACAGAGTTTGAGGTTTAACTCACTGCAAATCCAACTTTAACTAAGCTCTTGGACGAGCTGATGCACACAGACACACCCATGTTATTGTCGCACAGTGTGGACGAAGAGGAATTTTCCAACCTTAACGCATATATAAGGGTTATAGAAGTTTTTTTTTTTTTTTTATGGTTATCTGCACTGAGGTGAAATCATGCGGTTTGACGATGACAGTCACGTCGCTGCTGTTGCTGACTGTGGTGGTGTGGAGAAGTCAGGTTTGGCAGCTGCAGTAGCATTTACGACCAGCAGAGGGAGCTCTGGCTATATGTTCACTGCAGGTGTGGACAAGAAGCGTGTTTGAGTGTATGTGTGCAGCATTTGTGTGTCTGTGTGTGCGTGCATGTGTGTGCATAACTGTATGGAAATTTCAGCACGCTGTGCTGTGTGTGTTGCTGCTTTTGTGTGAGTGAATGCTTGGAACCAGTCCAACAGAGTAATACCTTTACTTTCAGCCAGCAGAGAGAGAGAGAGAGAGAGAGAGAGAGAGAGAGAGAGAGAGAGGCTGCTTTATGCTTGCTGTCAGCTGGTTTCCATGACAATAATAACCATAACCACATTTCTATCACTTTTCAGTTTGCTTCACGTGTGTTCTGTGTGCGAACATGTGTGTACATGTTCTCTTAATTAGCTCAAATGTAAAGTTGTGCATTCTATTTCAATTCAGTCATCACAGTGAAGTGTGTGAGATGGACAGTAATTTGTAACAAGTGAAACTGAATCTTTAAAACGCTCCATCAGTGGTGTTATAGTTTAAAAGGTAACGTAAGAATGAGAGGGAACTGCTGCAGCGATCTCAGGGCGGGAACAGCGAAACAAAAACAAATGATCAGTTCCTTCAAATGCATGTTCATGTTCAAATGCAATTCACATCCAAATCCAAATGAATCCATATCAAAGATGGCATTTTTAATTACCTACAGGCATATGTATATGTGCAACGATTTTGACAATGGATGACCCCTGAGTCATTCAGAGTAAAAGCTTGTCAGTGGTCCTGATATGTGTTGCAGCACAGATCTGCAGAATATTGCAAATAATCACTAAAAATATTTAGTGTGCTAATGAGTTGAATGCCTTGCTCGTGCTATACAGATATGTTATAGATATTGCTTGCACATAAGCTCCAGAGAACAAACTCTTTCGATATAGTTCCCTGAAATAAACAATGTAACTGGGTAGAAATGATTGTGAAAACAGAGACTGAGAGACAATAGGTGAATGAATTCCAGAGAATTGTTTGTCTAAGTAAACACAATGAGGCAGCAACATGCACATGTAATGTTTGTCCACAGGCAAGAAACAAAGATATTTAGAATATATGAATGATAAAGTTTCCAACAATTAATAAGTCATGACTACAATTCATGAATGAAAATGAAATGAAAACTGGAGCGTTGTTTTGCCCAAATTCCAATCCATCTATAATTAGTACCACATGACTCTCCAAATTTTTTCCAGGAAACTTCAGAGGAAAAATTAGGAGAGTATGGCAGCATGAATATTAGTTTTTACCTAAATGCCTGACCTAAAATTAAGTTCATATTAATGTCAAACTGTCCAGCACTTCCACTTACAAATTGTCCTACAGTGTACAAAGGGGGTTAAATTCACACACAAATTATACAGGATGGACTGACTCTGACTTCTGGACTTAATATCTTCAAATGCAATTGTTAAATGTGTTATAGACCAGATGTATTTTAATGTGTTATGAGTGGGCACTATGGATATACAGAATACTTGACTTTATATCATGATAGACAGAAACTCTGATGTAGCTGGAAAACCATATGTGAGATTATGTGAGGTCAGCTTTGGCAAATCACGCAAATTAAACACATCAATCAAAATACTTTTTACTATATACTATTGGATTATGCAAAAATCTAAATGCTCATCGGTTAGACTGACTGGTTATACAATATGTGCAACATTTGAAATTCTGTAAGGAAACAAATTCATGGACTAAACTCTTGTGATCCACAGAAAGCGAGACAAGATGCAGCAACAACATAGTCGAGGAAAAAACTAGGAATGACATGCAAGCAGCACACATTTATGTAAAAGGTACGGGCACATAACTGGTTGACTGCTGTGGACTTACTTTCAGCCTTCTGTCAAACTTTCCAATTTCTCGAATGTAACCTTGTCTGGATATCAGAGCATCTGCTAAACATATGAAAGCTCAGACTGAGCTCTGAGTTTGTCTGCAGCAGGTCGGTGGTCAACCAACTTTCTTCACAGCGGCAGTGCAGAGAGAAGCTGGACGGCTTGTGTTCTACCGCTGACCTCAAGCCACACCACAGAGAGGAGGCACACACATACCTGGACCCCCCTAACCCTCCACCAACCGTCTCATCAGGCCAGGTACATAGAGTCCTGAGGAACACCAACCCCTGAAAGGCAGCTGAACCAGACAGTAACCGTGGCCGGGTTCTCAGAGCACGCGCCGACGAGCTGGCTGATGTTCTCACATCCACCTTCAACCTTTCCCTCAGCCACAGCACCGTTCCCTCCTGCCTCAAGACAAGACCACGAGACCACAACCATCGTCCCCCATCCCAAGAAGAGCCAGCTCACCTGCCTGAATGATTATAGGCCAGTAACACTCACTCCAATCATTATGAAACATTTTGAGAGAGTGGTGCTTTCCCACATTCAGAACAGCATACTGGACACCCTGGTCACCCTGCAGTATGCCTATCAGCTCAGCATGTCTACCTCAGATGCTTTCACTGCTGTTCTCCACTATTGCCTCTCCCACCTGGAAAATAAAGACTCAGACATCAGGACTCTATTTGTGGACTACAGCTCCGCCTTCAATCCAGTCACCGATAACAAACACAAGGACCGCATCATCCTAAAGTTTGTGGATGGCACTGCAGTGATCACTGCACAGATATTTTCTTACTGGCATGTTTGCCTTCTTGTGCATCTAAGCAGCTTTCATAAGGATGAATGGAGTTCAGTCTCCAACAATGCAGGTGTGTTGATGCGTCTGGACTCATGATGTTGTTTCAGCAGAACCAGAGGTATCACCTTTTATATTCCATACATTCCTCCTTCTTTTCAAAATCTGATACCCACAGAACCCACGATGTCACGGGGTGACATCACTGGAGGCAGTTCATCAGATATCATGCAGCTTCCTCTGGAGCCACAAAGGCTATATGCTGCTTTTTTCACATATATGCAATAGGATAAACCAAGACTTGTACACACACTTATTAAAATTGGTGGCCTTGCCCTTTACAACAAATGGTCTCTGCTTTGCTTACAACATGCATGATGATGGAAAAACCAGTCTCAAGCTAATAGTCTGTGTCAGTATACATGTAGCCTGGTTATACATGTAGCCTGGTTAGGAATGGTCTGTTAACCATACCTGTCACACTTCTGCTGCCATACGTTTGTTCTAAAGGAATCTGTGGTTGAAAAACATGATGGCGCTTATTTTGCAGGAACATCAAAATAAATGCTTTGGCATTATTGTTCGTTAAAAAAAAAAAAACATATTTTGAATGCAAACATTCCATTTGAGATACGACTGCTGTATCAGCAAGCTGATAAATTTGACTGACTAGAGTGGCATCCTCCTCTTCCCCTGTGGTTGACTGAGCCACATGTTAAAGATAACTGCAAATCATCATGTGTGTGAACTGTGCTAAATGTGAAAGTCTCACACTGCTTATATTGGATATCAAACAGCGACTCCCCTCACATCCTGGATGATTGAAGTAACATATGCATTGGCCCGCGCGCCTGATAAGCAACAAGAAAAGAGGCATCCGGATACAGCCGTACATCATAATGCACACTCATGTACGCACACACGTAAGCACTTACACACACACACACGCGCGCACACACACACACACATAATGAACAAACATCCAAGCAACATTAAATGTTAAAAGCAGCGTAGACACACATTCAGACAGATACACACACACACACACACAGAGGCAGGGAGGTCTTGCAGCACATCACAGGGTCAGCGGCACACATCGGCATGGATTATCACACTGTCACACTCCGCCTCACGCCGACGGATAACAAGCTGCAGAGAGACGTCCACTGGGGGAGGAAGGAGGGAGGAGAAGGGAGGCAGCAGAAGAGAGTGAAAAGCAAGAGAGAAAGAAGAAACAAACAACACACGTTGCTTTATGCTCTCAGTGTGTGTTGTGCACTTTGTTGGCAGTATTCTTTGTTTTTTGTATGAATCTGTGTGTGTGTGTGACATTAGCATGCAACATCATACCTCTTAACTTTAATACATCTTTCATCATGCTTGTGTATTTGCTCATTGTGAATGTGAATGGATGTAAATATGAAGCTTATTATGGTGCGTGCTGCTGATCCTGTACAGGCTGTGCTGAATGAATATTACATGGAACGTACCTACAGCCTTTAACAGCTAATGCCACGGGATCCATGCAATATTCAACACAGCCTGTCAAAGGGGATAAAACACACTTTTCCAACCTGTATGTGGCATCTCTATTGATACTCACACGCATAAACACACGCAGACATATAGGAATGTCAGAACTCACACAAACTATACCACCCACAGGCTCTTTTATCAGCTAAAAAAATGTGTTTCCAGATGAGCAGTGGTCTCTGATATGGACCGGAGGGGCCACAGCAGCACCTGACATGAAAACTACTGAAGCGTAGTTTACATCCAGGATTACAATAGGATTACAATTGATGCACTGGGCTACAAAGTTTAAGACCCTACACTGACTGTCTGTGGGGAACTGTTTAAGCAACTGAGCATCAAGAGAAAACTGAGGCTTTATCTGATACAGGCCTGTAATTCCAATCCCCTCTGTTTTATAATGCTGTTTTATCATATTTTAGTAAAGAGGCCTGTTTTGTTGCTCTGCAAACTTTACATTTCCTGTATTTGCTTCAGATTTAAAGGAAGGGTTGACAAGTATTTCTAGAAACATTATGTTATATTCATTGAAGATCTCTTAACATCCGAACAGTATCAATATCAATGTATCAAATGCTCTGACAAAAGAAAAAAAAAAATCTAGTGTCTGTGGCTATAGCAGGCCCAGCCATTCACCTCGCTCACTGGACAGGGCTTCCTGGGCTGCTAAGAACTGGTTAAAATAGGAACTCTTTTTCAAAATGTAATAATTCTCAATACTTTATCGGCTATATGTCCAGGTCCAGAGCCAGAGTCCATCATGTCCGTCACCAAAGAGGGGTGGCAGGCCGGCGGAGGGGACTCATTTTGGTCATATTGCTAAAAATAAGGATGGCATCCCCCCTCACCCCCCTCAAATCGCCAACTGTTTGATATTAGGGTAACTTGCCATTTTCAACATGTAGGTTGGCCTAGCTCAAAGAAAGATGTTATAGAGACAGGCACTGTGAAAATAGTAACATGAGGAATAATGTTGAACAGTGGCAATTGTTGCCTTAAATAGGCACTCAGTGGCAGGTTTAAGCCAAATGTCTACATGTGGTGAGACAGACTGAGGTGCTCCCAGTCAGCTAAACTAGACAGCCAAGCCAACCAATTACTTGTACCTGCAAGAGAAGAGGAAAAAAGGTACAACCACATGGACCAGAAGACCATCACATGGACAGCAAGACTGCTGAGTTATATAACTTTGCCCAACGTATATGTATCAGATATTCTCAAAATACTACAAGAATCTAAATGAAACTACAAGAAAGATTGTGAGAAGCGTTCGAGGTAAACACAATGGCCATACTAGGTTAAGACCAGGTGGTAATGGGGTGTAGAGCTGTAGTCATTTTTGTCATGATGACAAAGAGGAAGGAAAAAAGGAAATGCTAGTGTCAATATCCTGTATCAAACACTGTCTGATCTATTTCAGACATGACAGCTTTCCAAAGTAAAACATTTGATCTATTTCTTCTGTATTCTGACCTGTCCGTAGAAACAGCTCACACACACAGACAGACACACAGATGCCACAGTCTGTCCTTTTTTTTTTTTTTTTTTGCCCTTTCTTTTCGTTGCTTGTGTCACTTTCAAATGCTGCACAGAAAGAGACTGGAAGAATATCTCATTCACTGTTTCTCTCCTTCTCTCTGTCGTTCTTCGTTAGCAGAGCAGATGGTGTGAGTGAGCAGGCCGGTCATTTCTAAATCAATAGCCGGGCACATGGGAGTCACTGTGTGTATTTGGAAAAAGCCCATAACACTTACACTGTAGCGCGCGCTCACACACACACACAAACACACAGAAGCACAAAAAACAGACAAGAACTCACAAATGTAGAAATAAATACACATTCATGCAGCACATTCATCCACAGACACATGCGCACAAAAACAGACACACATACACACACACACACACACACACTCCAAATGGGGATAGAAGAAGAAGCGAGGGAAGGAGATTGAGAGTAAACCAATAGCCCTGCAGCTTATTTCTGAAGACAAGCTGTTGTTTAATATGATTTCAGCAGACGTCAACCCCACGACAATCATTTAAACCTCCAGAGCCTGCTCAACTGGAGGAGATGCAAGTACACTCCCCCACCCAGCCCCACGCCCCTCTCCTCCCGTGTTACTCTTCTGTCCTTTCTCTTTCTTTCTCTCTATCCCTCATACCTTCCTCTCTCAGTGAACAGCAGTGGAAGCCGGAGGTGGTGGAAACATATTAATGCTTCATTAAAGTCATAATCCACAACCTGTTGTATCCCGGTTCTGTTTTGAAGTGATGACTGTCATGAGGCGAGGGAACACACAGGGACAATTCTGAAGCCTTCTGTAGTTTTATGTCCGCTCCAGATGCTGCTGATTTGTTGGCAACATGTCATGTTAAAGTTTCTGTTTTGCAGTGAATGCTGCACACTGTTTTTGTTGTTTGGTTTGAAATCACATTAAAATGGGGTTTATTACTATTTACATGACAACAAAAGCTGGTATCAACCAAATAAATACTGATAGATGCCTGTGATGGTATATATATATATATATATATATATATATATATATATATATATATATATATATATATTAGGGGTGGTACAGTTCATCAAAAAAATTCGGTACGCTTGACATGGTTCAGGACGCGTGTGTACCGCTCGGTTCATAGGCACGCGCAACTTCTTTTTCTCATTTACTAAGGAGGCGAAGTGTGTACACTCCAGAGCAGCAGGTGGCGGCACTGAGCTGGATGCCAACCACAAGTAAACAAGAAGAAGAGCTACCAGTCGGCTGTGTTTCCGGCATCGCGGATCACTAGCTAGCTAGCTTGCGAGCTTCAGCAATGGGAACGGCAGTTCTTTTTACTTAACTGAATCTCTAGAATTCGTTCAGTAAAATGATTTGTTCAAAGGTTCGTTCACCGAATCGCTCACTGCTCTCCAACTCCCTGAACTGATAAGCAGCCCTGAGATTCACGTTCACTTACTGAGGGACGGTGCGTTCAGGGACTATAGTACACAATCATTCGCGGGAGACGCAGCGCTGCTCTGAGTGGTATACATGCAGTAAAATTATTACACGATGAAAGTGTCCTCTGTGCACAGTAAAATCATTTAACATGATGCTACACGGATGTTAGCATCACAGCGCTAATTTTAGCAGTACAGTTACTGAATGTGAATCATCTCCTCTGGCTGAGTGAGAGACACGGCACCACTTTCAGCACAGTATGTGAACGAGAATCACGTCCTCAGCGTCTGTTCTCTGCCTGCAGTAGGTTCACGAATCATGAACGCATCACAGGGTGAACGAGATTCACGTCCTGACAGTCCTCTGAGTGAGTCGCGGCAGTTCTAGTCCCGGCTGGCATGATCGCGGCTGAGCTCAACTGAACTGAGAAAGGAACGAATCAGTCCAAGAAGTGATCCCGTTCACTTTGTTCACTGAGAAGATTTGTTCGTTCGAACAACACGTTCGCGAGTGACACAACACTAGCGAGCTTAGATGCAAGCAGGAGAGCAAACAGCCGGCTACGGTCTGAAGCAGTTCAGTAGCAGACGAGCGAGTGAAGTCTTTGGGTTAGACTTCCTCCGTATCCTTAAAAGGAACCATGTTTACCAGCTCTACTCCAGGGCTACTGAAAGTTTCCTGACTGTGACTGCCCACTACATTACATTAGTGACAGTGTATAACTATTGGTTAGCATTTGTTAAAGATAACTGTCTTTGCCAAATAAATGAAAAGCATGTTGGAACTAGCAATATCACCTCTCTTGCAGTGCCAGAATCTACCTACTTTTAACTTAAGACTGTCACAACGATGTAGCAAATGTCAGACTGCCTCATTCTTTCAGTTTTAACCTGACTATACAAGACATATTGTATCCATCTCCATGGCAACATATTAACTGTCAGAGCTGGATCAAAAAAATAAAAAGTACGGCTTGAAATTCAAACTTTCGGCCGTAAAATACACTATATTACCAAAAGTATTCGCTCACCTGCCTTTACTCATTCTATGAACTGAAGTGCCATCCCATTCCTAACTCATAGAATTCAATATGATGTCGGTCCACCTTTTGCAGCTATTACAGCTTCAACTCTTCTGGGAAGACTGTCCACAAGGTTGAGGAGAGTGTTTATAGGAATTTTTGACCATTCTTCCAAAAGCGCATTGGTGAGGTCACACACTGATGTTGGTCGAGAAGGCCTGGCTCTCAGTCTCCGCTCTAATTCATCCCAAAGGTGTTCTATCGGGTTCAGGTCAGGACTCTGTGCAGGCCAGTCAAGTTCATCCACACCAGACTCTGTCATCCACGTCTTTATGGACCTTGCTTTGTGCACTGGTGCACAGTCATGTTGGAAGAGGAAGGGGCCCGCTCCAAACTGTTCCCACAAGGTTGGGAGCATGGAATTGTCCAAAATGTTTTGGTATCCTGAAGCATTCAATGTTCCTTTCACTGGAACTAAGGGGCCAAGCCCAGCTCCTGAAAAACAACCCCATACCATAATTCCTCCTCCACCAAATTTCACAGTTGGCACAATGCAATCTGAAATGTACCGTTCTCCTGGCAACCTCCAAACCCAGACTCGTCCATCAGATTGCCAGATGGAAAAGCGTGATTCATCACTCCAGAGAACGCGTCTCCACTGCTCTAGAGGCCAGTGACGGCGTGCTTTACACCATTGCATCCGACGCCTTGCATTGCACTTGGTGATGTGTGGCTTGGCTGCAGCTGCTCGGCCATGGAAACCCATTCCATGAAGCTCTCTGCGTACTGTACTTGGGCTAATCTGAAGGTCACATGAAGTTTGTAGCTCTCTAGCAATTGACTGTGCAGAAAGTCGGCGACCTCTTTGCACTATGCGCTTCAGCATCCGCTGACCCCTCTCCGTCACTTTACGTGGCCTACCACTTCGTGGCTGAGTTGCTGTTGTTCCCAAACGCTTCCATTTTGTTATAATAGAGCTGACAGTTGACTGTGGAATATTTAGGAGCGAGGAAATTTCACGACTGGATTTGTTGCACAAGTGGCATCCTATGACAGTTCCACGCTGGAATTCACTGAGCTCCTGAGAGCGGCCCATTCTTTCACAAATGTCTTGTTTCACAGTCTGCATGCCTGAGTGCTTGAATTTATACACCTGGGGCCAGGCCAAGTGATTAGAACACCTGATTCTGATCATTTGAATGGGTGAGCGAATACTTTTGGTAATATAGTGTATGTAGAGCAAAACTTGGAAAATACGTTTCTCTGTTGACCCCAAGAGAGTGAGAGATTGGCGAAAAAATAAGCAACAGGGTCAGGCTGTCTGGTGGAGGGAGGAAGAAGGCTAACGAGGAGCTTGAGATAAGCATGCGGGGATGGATGATCAGCAAGCGGGCGAATGGCGAAACCGCATCACTGTCGTGCTCAAATGACTTTAAAAGCACACCCTCTCGGGTAATATTGCTTAATTATACAACGAGTAGTTCCGACCAAGCAATCTGATTTAGATTTAGCAATTGATTTAGACCGTGCTCAAATCAGCATGACAGCAGGCCTGACTCATTACTCAAAATATTACTCCGCCAAGTCTGTGGCAACATTGTATTCATCTATATTACCCGAGAGGGTAATTGTTCCTGTGTTCCGTTCCTTACAGCTTGGTCCCTGACAATGCCATAGCTTAATGAAAAATGACAAAATGTTACTTAGCAGCAGTGTAAAATCACAATAAAAGTCTAAGTCCAGTTGCAGCAAATTCCCTATGTGCAGTTTCTGTGTAGCTCAAATGTCGCTCCCACACCAGCTGCAAGGTGCGCTACCCCATCTGAAAATGGCTTTCCCGAGGGAAATGGCCAGTAGGCGCACCCTCCAGCTGAAGGTACTGGACATAGTCTAGAAAGGGTTGCCAAATTTACAAAAAAATGTCCATCAACATCCTTTATCCAATGAGTATGGGAGGGGGGAAACAGAACCTTGCTAGAAGTGTGAGAAAAGCCACATGTTAAATGAGATAGGGTTGCAGCGAGTTGGTAGTGGGCAGGCCCCCAGACAAATACAGACTTCCAAAGCAGAGAAAGGACAAAAACGTTTGACTGAGGTTAGCTGTTCCTAGGTGGCACCAATCACAATTTGGATGAGTGCCAGGATAAATGCAAGCTAATTTGTTTTTAGACCATTGGACTCTAGTGTTGTGTCAGTCGCGAACGTGTCGTTCGAATGAACAAATCTTTTCAGTGAACGAAGTGAACGGGACTACTTCATGGACTGATTCGTTTCTTTCTCAGTTCAGTTGAGCTCAGCCAGTGGAACCGCCGCAACTCACACAGAGAACTGTGAGGACATGATTCTCGTTCACACTGTGATTCGTTCATGATTCGCGAACCTACTGCAGGCAGAGAACTGATGCTGAGGACGTGATTCTCGTACACATACTGTGCTGAAAATGGTGCTGTGTCACTCACCCAGGGCAGAGGAGATGATTCACATTCAGTAACCATACTGCTAAAATTAGCGCTGTGTTGCTAACATCCATGTAGCATCATCTTAAATGATTTTACTGCACAGTAAAAGTCACTCACATTCGCAAACGTGATTCTCAGCAGCTGCCGTCACTCACATTCGCAAACGCGATTCACGTTCACGCTGATTCAGTGACAGTGCGAACATGATTCACGTCCTCAGCAGGTCGTCGCGAACGAGGGACGCCAGGACGTGAACCACGTTCGCCCTGTGATTCGTTCATGATTCGTGAACCTACTGCAGGCAGAGAACTGACGCTGAGGACGTGATTCTCGTTCACGTACTGTGCTGCAAGTGGTGCTGTGTCTCTCACTCAGCCAGGGCAGAGGACATGATTCATGTTCAGTAACCGTACTGCTAAAATTAGCGCTGTGTTGCTAACATCCGTGTAGCATCATGTTAAGTGATTTTGCTGTGCACAGAGGACACTTTCACCGTGTAATAATTTTAGTGCATGTATACCACTCAGAGCAGCACTGTGTCTCCCGCGAATGATTGTGTACTGTAGTCCCTGAACGCACCGTCCCTCAGTAAGTGATCGTTTGGCTGCTTATCAGTTCAGGGAGCTGGAGAGCACTGAACGATTCGGTGAACAAATCTTTTGAACAAATCATTAATGGACAGATTCTAGAGATTAAGTACAATAAAAAGAACTGCCGTTCCCATCACTAGAGGACTCTATGAATTACTTTGCACTGTATAACCCAGTAGGACAGTTGTCTTCCGGCAACAACTTTCCACACGATATCTCGCATGTCTTTTCTGGCTTTTGTTTTTAGTATTGTTTCTTAAATGAGGCTCCTTTTTTAACTTCAAGGTCAATATTGTTTTTCACTAATGACAAAACAATGAATTATCCATGCTTTTATACATAACTAAGCTTTACGAGCATTCCATCTTAACTGTCAACAGCTTAACAGACAGAAAGTCTCTCCCGGAAAACACCCCTTCACTCACGGTGCCAACATTTTTATCATCTTTGTTAACTCAACACAATTTTACCACAGAACAAGGATGTGAATTAACCCGCAACCATCTTACACATCATCTTATTCACAACCATATTCACAAACCATAATTACACCAACAACAACAGAATACCCAAGAGTCTTTGCGCCACAGTCCACAAGGGGCATTACAGTATATTAAAGTACAAGTATAAGCTTTAGTTTTAAAATATAAGTGTAAGTATTCATGTACTTAGTCTTAGACTATTCTTTATACTTTTCAGTATAAGCCAAGTATACTAAACCATACTTTTCTTAAGTATATAACATAAAAAGTACACTTCAAGTATACTGCCTCAAATTTAGTATAAAATAAGTATACTTTTAGCACACTTGAATAACTTACTTTTTGCTAAGGGAGACCAGCGGAGGAGATCTTCAGTCAGTCGAGCAAGCAGAGAGGAGAAATTACATTTACACACAAATTTGAAAAGTTCCTGGTTACATGGATGCCTAAATATTTGAAAGGGCTACCCCCTCATGAACTTACCATTTAAGAGATCTCTGCATAACTGCAGTGTTGATGGACATAGGCTCACGTTTCTGAAAATGTCATGTCATGTAACCTGAACTTTGCCCAAAATCCTCCCCAGCATGGCCAGCACAAGGCGAAGAGATATGTCTGGGTCAGAGACAAACAACAAAAGTGGTCATCAGCATACAATGAGGAGATGAAGTGAGGGTCTCTGTGATGAGGACGTCAAACAGGAGTTGAGCAATTGGGCAAGTCCTTGAACAGCTCTGGCAGCCAGATGATGCGGATGTTTTGGCACCGGCTGTGCCCCTCCATGTCCTCCGGCTAGACTTTGAGTGAGTCGTTGTCTCCCCAGAGTGGAGTAAGCATTTTCAAGTTGTTGAAGATGCTAGTCAACCTCTCTGGCATTACCTTCCAGAGAACTGAAATGCTGTGCGTAGTCTTTAACAGTCAAGTATGTGCTATCCAGTGTGGATGACAGTGTTTATAGCTGCTCTTCAATAATAATGAGGAAGTTTATCTTGTGTACATTTGCCAAATCACCCAGATGAACTCAATCTCAAAGCATTGTCTCTTGTTAATGTGAATTAAAGCATAAATCTTACCTTTTTGGAGCTTACACACGTACGCCCGTCTCGCCAAGATGAGATTTCTGGTTTGGTTGTATTTAAACAAAACGTTTCATTATTATAAAACAAAATAGGCTTTAGATTTTAGAATCTACCAGAACAGTTCAATGTTCCTGTTATATTTACCAAGTGTGGAACTCTACTGGAGGGATGTGTAGGAACAAGTCCTGTCTTTATTCACCTCTATCCAAGGCCTGTTCCTGATGCTTCAACTTTCACCCACTGCCCTGCTCCCCCATCAGTAGGGCATAGAAGGCCCCCCTTTGTCACCTTTTGCCCCGGCAAGGAGATGATACTCTACAGGAAAAGCACCCCCCACGTTTTTCCTTAGCGGCTGAAGCCCATTTGTCACCTCGTCCCCTTTTGAGACACTCTCACCCTTTTGCTTTTCCCAGGTTGATAGACACTCAACACTCAAGAGTTCAGGAACTATACCTCTGAAGTTGGTAACAACTGTTTTTTCTACAAAAAGGGTTCTGATAATTGAGTGCTTTGGTGATTGTAAATTAAAAGCTGTTAGCATTCCTGTGGCAAAGAAGCCAGTAAGACCTTATTTCAATTTAATCCTGGATGAGTATCAAACTAGAATTTCTTTTCCTTTATGGCAGATTTTTAACCAGCATGAGAAGGTTGTAAATTTGATGTCTTCCACTTCTCTCTAGGAAAAGGTTGGCCAACATACAGATTCTGGTTTAATATGTCTGAATGTTTGGTGGAACCACAGTGCCACCTTTTGGTGAGAACTTTCTAAAAGAACTTGTGTTATAATTCATGCCTATAAAATATAATTATATACCTATGACATATAGTTTTGTACCAAAGATTATGCTAGCACTGTACAAACCATGTATAAGCCATCAGTGCAGTGTCTGCATATGTCTGTGTAGGTTTGATATATTTTAACAAGTATCTTTTCCTTTTGCCTACTAAGGCGGTTATGTCATTTTAAAACAGATGCGCATTGCAACATGGGTGGTGGAATGAGTTGCTAGTCTCACCCTTAGGTCCCTCATCCCCACTGGGCTTCTGATGAGAACGCCTCCTGGGCACATTCCTTTGGAGTGTTTTCCAGGCCTGTCCAACTGGTTTTCATTTGAACTTGTGGCTGATTGAGCCTATTTGCCCAGTGGGCACCTGAATTCTTAAGTTTCTTCACTTAATTATTCAGGTTTTTCCTTGAATGTAGGGCTACATACTCCCAAGATTTCCCAGAAATAACAGTTAAATAATCTGAAATTCCTCTAACAACTCCTCTTACAACTGATTTGCATAGAAAGACACCCCTGCTCAATTCACTATGAGTTTTGTTATTTCAATCTCACTTGTTCTTGTATGGCCAGCGGCTTATGGGGATCTAAAGGCATCGACTCTTGCTGTGACTTGGCAGAGAGACATGGGAAGCTAGACATGATTTTTTACAGCTTGCATGTTGTATATGGTGATCTTACAGGATGTGCCGGGGACAGACCCTAATATATCACTTCACAACACCAACAACACCAGCTGGACTTCTTGTTGGGACATTACATACTACTGCACAAAGTAAGCAATTTTCAGACCCCATGCTAATTTATATTTTATTTTTCAGATGACACCCTATTGTTGGGTTGGCCAGTCATCGAGCAATAGTCTGATGCAAGCAAAAGTCTCAGCCAAAGTCATTAATCACATTTGACTCAAAATGTTCAGCTGCAATCACTAGCCCCTTTCACACAGAGACACTGCATTATCACCGCAGCCGTGGCTCGCCAATCCTCCACCATAGGTCATTCACACAGAGCCAAGCAGCTGGTCCATGATGACATCTGTGTGTTTTCAAGGTGTTTTTCCGGTGTCCTCCTGTTAATCTAAACCTGCTGACTGTTTACAATCATATGGACGCTGTTATAAGGTGTAGTGATTGCGATCATGACCCACCAAACATCCTGAAAAGTGTCAAAATTTAAGTTTTTGCTCTAAATTATATAATAACATAATCGCCATCGGCAAACTGGACACTGTCTGACTCTGTCACTTGTGGGGACGGAGGATGTTTTCCGGGGGAAAGTTCACGCAAGTCCCAGTCTGGAGGGCTGACCGTCGCAGTGATTTCTTTTCATCACAAACACTCGGTGAGTTAAGTTTTTGCCAGTGACAGATGCTGTTTTTTAGTTAGAAAAGTGACGAAGAGCACAGACAAAGGACAGACAGGGGGACAGACAGGAGGACAGACAGGAGGACAGACGCTTCTCCACGTATATCTGTGGTATTTTTTCCTCATAAAAGTTGCCAAAGACAGTTACATTTACTATGTTACTTTTGTTTTGTCATGTAACATTGTTTTGTGGGACATTTCTCTGTATTTAGTTAAGTGAAGGACCTACGCAGTTATCAGACTGTCAGATCGGCAGCCAGCTTATCCATTCACACTGGTTCGGTTCACCAATACTGCGCCTATAATACTACCTCCCGAAGCATTTCAGTGCCGGAGTGAAAAGTCACCCCTTGCCACCTCTGAGAAATGCACACAGGGGAGAGAGAATTGGTGTAGGATACCCGCATCCAAATGGCAGTGTGAATGGGCCTAGTGTTAGTGCTGACAAAATATGTTTGAAAACACGTTTTACCACTTGTTATGGTTCCCAAAGAGCAGCATGCTGAGAGCAGAAACAAATAACCTGCACCATGAAGTTACAACATATTTTAACGCAATCAACTGTCACAGTGACAACATCAAGCAAGGCTGAAAATACCACTAATTATTCTTTAAATGATGCCATGTCAACTCTCTTTACTTTCACAGACACAAATTAAACAGTGTACTGATTGCCACTGGGGAAGTGGCACAATTGGTGAGCAAAGCTTTTTGAAAATGAGCTAAAACCCAGAGGAGCTTCTTTGGAGCCACAGCAGAGTTGTCAGCCCACCTCTGAGTGAGCTGAATAACAGGCAGCATTTTGGGCTGGGCCATGTTTGAGGAGGAGAATCACTGACGTGACCAGCCGACTGGATTCGAATTGCGAAATAGTAATTGCAAATAATTAATCTTCAGTAATCCCCTCTAAACGGAGCTTGGTTTACTTTAACCAACCCCTCTGAGAGAATTGCACTACAAATCTCCAGCTCAGCATTCAGTCTGTTAGTGACTCCTAAAGTCTTGAGAAGAACTCAAAAATAGACAAAAAGCTGTAAAATGGTTTGAAAATAATCAAAGTCATGGATAACCAACATGTTTTAGCATCGTATTTTGGAAATGACCTCAAACTAACCAGCCATAATCTCGTAAAGACCAAAGATTAATAAGATATATAATAATTTTCTGCCAGCAACATAGAGCACTATTCACAGAATAAATCAACAGCCTCATATACAGAGCCATAATGAAGTGAAAAAGCTGTCTGATAAATGCGAGCTGTGCTCAGCTCCAGGCAACTTAATTCTGAAGAGGTGAGCCAAAAAGGGAGATGAGAAGAAGAAAAAAAATGAGTGAGGCTATTCATCTATTAGTTTGTGAAGTTCCTTCCCCTGAAGGTGTGAAGACATGATTGGAGGCCACTGACATTGATTTCTGTATGTGTCTGAGTGTATTTTTTTTTTTTTTTTACTGTGAGCTATGCACACTGTAGTGCGCTTTGTTGTTTTGCTCACAACATGCATCTAGTTATTTCAGATCACTGGAAGACATGAAAAAAAGGTTTTCAAGGTTTGCCTCATATTACTGCCTTTTAGAGCGTGATTCATTTAAAAAAGAAATTCTGATCAATACCAAACTGCTTTAGGATTAGTAGATCTCTTTGAATGTGATCATTTTCAGTGAATCATAAAATGACATAAAAAAAAAAACACTCCTAAAATAACATGACTGTGGCAGTGGACCAGCAGCAGGTGTACTGGACCTTCTTCGCACACTCACACTCAAACATTGTGATATTCCATTGCATATGTAACTTCAGTATGAAAGTACCTATGTTACATACGTAAGTTCATTTACGCATCTGTGACTTGAATGTTTGCCATTTCCTTGTGTAGTACTGGATACATTTTCTTTTGACTAAAAAGCCTTCCATGAAAACAACCAAAGGACAAAAAAAATCTCTCTTCAGTTGACTGCTTACATCTCACATCTACACTGAGGCCACAGCCTGTGATGAAGAGTTAACAAGCATAGGCATTACTTTATAAAAGAGCCAAAGTCATGCCCCTTCAGGTTTTCCTAATCAAACCTTATTCAGAAGAAAACAGTGCAGTAGCCAATGGGGAGAGACAAATACAGTGGCTTGAAAAGTATTCAAACCCCTTGAATTGTTCCACATTTTGTCACATTCCAACCACAAATGTAAATGTATTTTATTGGGATTTCATGTGATTGACCAACACAAAGAAGGGCGTGTGTAATCTAATCTCAGTATGAATACAGCTGTTCTGACCTCAGAGGTTTGTTAGAGAATATTAGACAGGTAAGGGATAAAGTTGTGGAGAAGTTTAAGCAGGGTGAAGTTATGAAAAAATATGCCAAGCTTTGAACATCTCATGTAGCACTGCTCAATCCATTGTCCGAAAATGGAAAGAGTATGTCACCAGCGCCACCGCTCCCACCACGTGCATCACATGCTGTAATAATGGTAATTATAATGCTGATATTATTTCACTATATAAATATTAGGCACTTTATAGGCACATATATCACAAAACAGGCAGAACAAGAGATATATTTAATTGCTCAAGAAAGTAACGATGGTGCACCCCCCCCCAAACACACACACAACTTCCCAAGCTACCCGTGGGCGCCCCTCCGTATCTCAGTGGTCTGTTGGCTTGTGCTTGACGAAGTTTTACAGCAGGCTGTCAACTTTTTTGGAAATGACACCAAAATGGCTGGCAATCAATCAATCAATCAATCAAACAAGCTCAGTTAACTTTTAAAGTTGGCTACAGAACAGCTAGCTAATTTTGCTGCAGTAGACTAAATTATTGTTTTGTTGTTTTTTTTTTTTTTAAAAATCCCATGAGGTAAAACGGACGGGGAGTGACTTCGGCATTATATTTTACGGGGTCAACAGCCAAAAAGAGGTGCTGCATCGTATTTTACTTGAAAAGCTAACTTGAAAGTTTCTTCTCTCACAAACATTGATGAATCCAGTATGTTTTATACAGAATCTACGCAAACCGTTTAGATAAATAACTAAATTAAATGTCTCCCACATGTATGGACTGATGTTGTGATGATAGCAAGAGTGAAGCAGCTGTTGTGTGAAAACACACTGCTTGCCATTTGACCCATCATCTTCCAGTAGAGCCACCAAATAAATGCACTCGTCCATGTTCCCAGGTGAGTTTAGACAAAGGTGTAAATTGTGCAGCCTTAACACTCAAATTTGACAGCAAATCAGCACCCCAGTGCATTTCCACATCTACCAGTAGCAGGATAATGGGATTTTATTCCATGATCTCATCGTTTAGGAGAGTTCTACAAATGCTATTCCAGGATATGGATTGGTGTTTATAGTAGCCAGTGGAGCAGAATGTGAATTATGCCCCTGGCATGCAGCTACAAGTCAAAGTAGCCGACTCTGTCTGACTGCTTCTCCAGGAGCTTCCAGTGAACATGGCAAATTTGGTGATGAGAGCCATCTGTTCATGTGTGTTTCTGTACAGTCATCAGGAAGGCCCGCGCCCCTAGAAACACGTTGCTGCAGTAGCGTCTTTCTGACATGAAATTTTCGGAAAGCTCTGTGCCACTCGCTCACTGCTTGAAGATGAAGATTAATTGGCGGGCGGATGGCATGATATCATAAACCTCTGTACACGTTTGGTATATTTTGTTAAATTGATTGATTGAAAGCTCTGAACAGCTGATATAGGAAGAGATGAATGAATTTGTTTTGTGAATGCCAAAACAGATGCAATTGAGACTATTCCTCTGGTAGTCCTAATGTTTCTATAATTGATGATGACTGACTGGGCTGATAGACATTGTTAATCAGATGGCATTATTACGACTAGATACCAGAAAAGTGAGATATTTGGGGGTTTTTTTTTGTGTTTGTTTCTTTTTCAGTGAACTGATCCTTTAATACTTTTTTTCCATCAGTTCTCATTATCAACGCTTGTGTTCTCATTAGTCACAGCTCACAAAGTCCAACACACATGATTCTGTGTATTACTGCAATCAAATGTACTGCTTTTCTCACCAAATGCAATAAAAAAAAATGTTTTCTCTCCTTCCCTCCGTATGCGACTCTGTGTTTTTTAACATACGCATCACTCTGAGTCTATGTTGTTGCTGTTGCAGTGAAGAATGGCAGAGTGAAGTCAAGAGTTTACTGTTGCCGAAGGCTGTGTGTGTGTGTGTGTGTGCGTGTGTGTGTGTGTGTGTGTGTGTGTGTTTGGGGGGGGGGGGGGACTGAATGGTAAATGTGCATGAGGGAATGCTTGTGTGCATATGTATGTATGTGAGTGTTCATCTCTGAGCAATAACAGCTGTGTTGTGTTGCCAGCAGAGAGAGAGAGATTCAGAGAGAGACCATGAGAGGGGAGAATCAGAGAGAGAGGGAGAGAGAGATGACTCCCAGAGGTGCCTCTGGGTGCCTAATAGTCTGAGAGATTCTGTCACAAAATATTACCTCTACTATTGCAGGGGAGCTTTAGGGACATTGCGCGGGTGGAGAAAGATGACATGGGGCGAGGACAAGCAGAAGGAGTCTCACTCTCCCCTTTGTGGCTCCCTGTCTCCTCCTGGACAAATGAGGAGCGCTTAACATCCCATTTAAGGCTGTGTGTAATGAGACTGACTCCCTGCTGGAGCGCCATGCCTTGCTTAGGGACACTTTAGGGCATCGTAGGTAAACTCTCATCCGCTGCTTCACATGGCTTGCTGCCCCCTTAGGCCAACAATTCTTTCATTTATTTTTGCTGAGTGACAATGTTTAAAATACATGGTTCTAGATTTTCATCATGGAAGACTCAGTGTTCTTTTTTTTTTGTGTGGAAAAACACTGAAAAACATTCAGTGTTTCCAGCACACTTAGCCTTGTGCAATAGCAACGCAAACACCAGAACATTAACGTGAGTTTTAAAGAAAATGGTGAACACTATGTCGTTATCAACATGTTGGCATTGTCATTGGGAGCACCATTGCATGCCAATCTTATAATTTAGCTACAGCTTCACTGAGCTGCAAGTCTGATGTTCCTTCCATATGTGATTTTAACCAGATTTCCAGAAAATTCTTGATTCTTGATCTGGGCAGGGGAAAGAACGGGTCATGTCCGGAGTGAGTGGGGTCCTTAACAATACAGCTGGGCTTCTTTTTGAGTCGGCCAGTGTAAATGTCTGTGAGAGGGGTTAGTGTCATCCCGATGACACGCTCCGCTGCCCTCACCACCCGCTGCAGGTCCTTCCTGTCCTGTGCTGTGCAGCTAGAGAACCACACCGTGCAGCAGTAGGTCAGGAGGCTTTCTATCGCAGACCGATAGAAGTTGGTCAGTAGGTGAGCGTTTTAGCTTCCTGAGGAAGTCAAGTCTCTGTTGGGCCTTCCCCACCTGATGAGAGATGAGCGTGGTCTGGGTGAGGTAGGCCAAGAAAGCTCTCTACCCTCTCTACCTCCTCCCCGTGCATGTGGAAGGCAGAGAGCTCTCTGCGATTGGATGACGTGCGACCTCCCATCCTGACGTTTTGTGGTCTGTTGCTGAGAAAGTCCAGTATCCATGTGCTCAGATTGTTCTCACGCACAGATACAGGCCACCAAAATATGTCAGATTTTTTTTTTTTTCACCAAGATCAATGCATGGAGGAAAAATGTTAAATGTTAAAAAAAAGTGTCAAAAAATCCCTCAATCTATGCCTTATCAAAACTAAATGTGATCAATTCTGGGCTGAGACCCATCGATCTATTCTCCATCCAAGTGTTGTGGAAATCCATTCAGGAGCTTTTGTGTAATTCTGCTGGCAAACCAACCAACAGACATATGGACACGGGTAAAATCACAACCTCCTTGGTGGAGGTAAAATTGTGAACCATTGTGTGTTTCTATTTACTGCTGTCACGTGAATGTTCAGCTCATTCTCACAAATAATGCAACAGAAACACCATGTGGTAGGTAGCGTAGTGATATGACGAGCAAAGAAAGTCTGAGTCAGGGGATGCTTAGATGGGTCACACATAGGGTTCCCCATGGAGACCAGGGTTTGCATCCCCTGTGTGACCAAGTGTCAATATTGATTGGTTTTAAGTTGTGCTACATAAATTCCTTAATGTAACTTGCATTGCTTGCCTTGACATGACTAATTGTGTGCATTTTAACTCAATATGATCTTTTCCTCAACTTAACCAAGCAGTTCTGGTACCTAAATCTAATCAAGCTGCAACATTAATAATGGTCCAAAGTCATTATTTTGAAATTCTAAAAGGATTTTGCATATGTAGTATTGCTTAACCCTGAGGTGGCATAGTCTGAAGCTGAAGGCCACTGACCGAGCTGCTTGGTAGAGTGAATTCTCCAGTCAGGTGCCATTAAACATTAAAAAAAGAAGATGGAGCAATTAATGCTTCACACAAATGTGATGTTTTTCATCTCTTCAGTGGAAGTGTGGGTTGATGTTTAAGTGTTGCTCACTCAGATTTTTTTTTATCAATTCGAAGTTTGGAACTAGCAAGTTGTCAAGTTTTAAAGATGTAGATGCTTAAGTGCGATCTCCCAATGAATCTGGCCTGTGTGTAAAGAAAGAGAGCGATAATAAAGAGAGAGATAATTTCTCTTCGATTACATGCAGAGAAAAAAAAATGCTAACATTGAATTATCATCCAGTCCTGCTAACAATGTCTTTTACATCAACTGCTGCCAAACCTGTGCTGTACCTCTGATAGAGAACACCCTCGACACTGTGCTGAAGACGGAGCTGGGTGTGGGTAATGAAATGAAAAGCTCTGGACTGGTGCTGACTTCCACCTGCATCCGACATGGCAACATCAACTATTCCTATTGCTTTCTCAGTTTCTTCCTGTCTCTCTCCCTCCAGCCTTCAGATGGATCAATGAGTGCAAATTACATGGATAACAGCAATTTCCTTATATCTAGCCTTGATAATGCGGATCAGTCTCCCAGCAGGCAGGACACTACATAGTTCATCATGTTGTATCCACAGCGCAGCCTGCCGATGTCCAGTAAGCTGCAGCCATCAGAGCTAATTTGGGGTGGGGAGGGTAGTTAAAATGGGATGTTGTGAGGTTAAATGAATGAGGCCACACTCCACTAGCAAAGCATGGACAAGTTGTTGACAGGATTCCAAAGGTAAACGTAACGCTTATAATGAATCTACAGCAAACATGATCACTACAAAATACCAATATTTAAATTATTCTGGAGTTTGAAAAATGGTGCGTGTCTGGTTTTTGTGCCTATTATAAAGCGTAACTGGATGTTGCATATTTATTATTTCCAGCATGACAACCAGAAGGAACTTTGTTGAATTATCACTATTTTTTTGATCTTTAAATGACAGATGCTTTATTGATGATATGAGCTTCAAGCGCTTAAAAATGTGTGTGACTTTCACTTTCATCATATTATGCAAACTGTGAACGTTTTCTTTCCTCACTTCCATATGGAAGCACGCAGCACTACACCTATGGATGAAATGGCTCAAAAGGTTCATGTTAGAAAATGTGTTTACTGGTGTCAAAGAGATGTGGTTGTATTCCTCAAGCAATCACCAATCACCAATCATCTCCTGTCTATGAAGTTTGCAGACGAAATTACTTTGCCGCATCGAAGCGTTATATTTATAACTAAACTATAACTATATATAACTAATTATAGGTATAGCCAACTTTCTAATTCACATGACCACCATAGGATTGTTTCCGGTCTCCTCTTTCCTTTTACTTTTCCGTCTCATCATTCTTCATTCATAAAGGATTCAGTATTGCATACTCGTAGCATACTGTATGTAGAAAACGTGCCGTTTTTGTAGAAAACAGTTTTGCAGTGATCATCATAGACTAGACAAGAAGAGGCTGTACTGACTCCCAGCACTACCTTCCCCCAGACACAGTCCTCTAGCTTTGTTAAAGTCACATCTGAACCTTCCTCTCAGTGCCTGCAGGGGATGTTAACAGTTGCCAGGATGAATGCATAGTAAGTAGCAGCAAAGGAGAAGAAACTGTAGCAGTATATGCAATAGAAAACACATTCGTATTAATCTTTAGTAAATGTTACAAAGACTCACTCCCTGATTTTATTTATAGGAAGCCTCAGTTTCCAAATGTCCCCCCAACTCACAGCTTGGGGGGCTGCGCTTCGTTGGATTTTGTTTGTATTAGTTTCCATTTCAGGCAAGCATAGAACTCTTCAGTGTTATTTTCTTTACATATTTATGGCATTTTTGCTGACGTTATTCACGTGCAAAGTCAAAAAGCTTATAAAAGCAGTGAATGGAAACATGACATTGCCCCATTATCTGAGGACACGGCATCCATCACTGTTTCAATCCAGAGAACAAAATTGCTGATTTTCCCTAAAAGAAGGACAACAACCTCTGTTGCAACAAAGACTTTAAAACTGAACCAAGATCATTTGGGTAACAATGTAACTGTGTATGTAATGGTGACATAGTTATTGCAGTAACAAATTGCTGTTTCACCAACATTAACATTACACACATGGGTTTTTTCAGAAATTGTTTATGTTTCATAGCAGGTAATCACCACACAGAGGCTTTATTGCTTTATTGCAGTTAATTACAAATCCAGTGATGGCGTTATTATATAGTTGAATGAAGACTCTCAGTCAGAAACACAGCCTCTGATTGGACAGCAGACTCAACCCAAGGCATCAGGAACTCCCTATGGACTGCCAACAAGTTCAAATGCTTACTTTAACTGAGTGGCCAACTAGTTCATGTTAAGGGACTTTGACGTTAGTTCAGAATTCCAAATGAGGTTAAATGCAAACATGCACACCACTGCAAATTATGACCTATTAATATACCCTATTCAGATTTTAAAAATGTTGAAACTCTTTAAGACCACATACAGATGTGTCACTGTAGGTTGACATACTACTATTTCCTAGCTATAACACCTGTTGATGCTCCACAAAAGCAACAATTCATGTCAACCTCATGTCAACTGATCACATATTGTCATGCTAATATGTTTGTAAGGGGACTGTGTTTCTTCGACAGTGACACAGAGGGACACTTTAACATCATGTCAAAGCTAATCTCGCTATCATGACTGATTGTGTGTCAGAATAAATGTATCCATGATGTGTTTTGGCTTTGGGTTGTTTAGCACACATTACTAAATTTGCCAGAAAACCCCTTTTTAAAGAGGGAAAGCCTTGAAACATAGTTCTTCCTTAATATTGCAAAAAAAAAAAAAAAAGAAGAAGAAGAAAGAAACACGTCATGTTGACAGACGTCCCAGATCTGGCTCCCAACCAGATGTGAAAAAAAGAGATCATCCCTTGAACCCCCCTCCAACTTCAATGGTGGGCTGAACAAAAACGTATTCTGGAAAACTGCAATAAATTCATTATTTCAAAAAGAGATCAAACCAACTGGGCAGGATCTGAGTTTTGATAAGAGGCAATATCAGCCCTATACATCTGGTGTAACACAGATGAGTTCGGCTGTTCGCCCCTCCACCTCCTCCCAGTATCCGAAACAGCTTTTAGTGGCAGAGTGGGCGTAGCAGTCTGCATATATGCATATATGACAGATCACAGACATTGGCTAAATAGGAAACAGAAGGTTCCATTTGGGGTTCACCCAAAGGTCTGTCTCATACCGGTGACACACAGCCATGCATTTATTCTGAAATGGCTGCCGGTTATTTGTGCATTACAGGCATACTTTAAGCGGTACCATTCTCAGCTGAATGTGTGTGTGTGTAGGTGTGTGTGTGTGTGTGTGTGTGTGTGTGTGTTGGGGGGGGGATACGAACCATCCGTCATAAGCCCCTAAAAGTCACAGAGTGAGAAATGACTAAGTGCGACCAGAACATTGTTCAAACCCCAAAAAGGCCAACCCCTCAATAACTGCTCTATAAAAACCAGTGCGGCTGGTAACCCGTCTGTCTTTCCCTGCCTCCCTCTCTGTGACAGGAATTAGATGGTAAGATAAACAGCATGCAGAGGAAAGCTGACATTTCAGAAATGAAGAAATTGTAAAAAGAAGGGCACTGAGCCCCCCTGTAAAAGGCCACTCAGTTAAACTAAGCATTTGTTTATTTGGCTGTATGAAACCTTATTTGTATTCCCCTCAGAAGCTATAGTGGAAGTGAATGGAGGTCACTGCATGGCGCGCAGACATGCTACTGTTTAAACCCCTGGCAGGGAATTAATCACATCTCAAAGGCACAAACAGCTCTGGTACACTTCCAGTAAGGAGAAGCTCTCTGGACTCCATATAAAGCTGTTCCAAACTCTGCTGCCCAAGCACACACACTGTACCGGGTGTGAGATACCAAGATTACAGGCAGTGTTATTAACTCAAATACTAAACTTTTTAGTTGAATAAAAAAAAAAAAAAAGCCTGCTGTTACAGAGGTGGAGCAGGCAAATGGGGGTTTGGGTGGGAGTCAACATTCAAAGTGGTTTGTCATAACACATTATTGTGGTTATTTATATATATTAACATACAGTGCATTTTTTTTTTTAAATTTGCAGCAACAAGATTGTGATGATAATATGGTCAGAATCTTCACATTGAAAGTTTGACATCTGGTAAACACTGTCCGTTAACTGTCCGTTTGTGTGAGTACCGAGCAATCCGATTTCTCTGTCGCAGGTTAAACTTTTATCAGTAATAAAGCTGAAAAAAAACAAAAACAAAAAAAAAACAACCAAATAAAATGTGGCAAAATTTGTCGAGCTCAGAAAAAATATGTGAAACAAACATCTCTATAATGAACAGCTCTGGATCAGAGCAGAATCCAGTGTGACTCCAGGTGTTTATTCCTGCAGAGGGTTTGGGGCTTCACCCAGCTCTGTTTGTCCTCTAGGGTTTGGGTTGAGCAGCGACGATGCAACCCCACCTCCCAGCCCTCATCTCGTAAAACTCCTAAAACATCTGAGCAAAAAAAATCACATTTGTGTTTAAATAAATGGTGCCACCCAGAGCTAGGTTTAGGCATAAAAGGAACTACTGCACTACTACCTGTTTATGGTTAGGGATATGATCCTGGCCATTATTAAAAGAAACCACTGTTGACTGATTTTTATTGCCTTATTTTATTTATCACTTATTTTACATTAAACAGGCTGATACACATTCTCAAGGAGCACTATCTTCCCAACAGCCACAGAGGGTGGGAGTGTTGCGACATTGTCAGTATCTGCAATCAGTTAACACTACGTCTACATGGTCCAATGAGGTTTAGTTTAGTCTGGTAAGAAACAATCAGGTGAGAGAGGAAGGACAGCCAATCAGGCTCCTCTGTCTGCCAGCTGATTAGGTGTTGCTGGCTCATTAATCACAAACAACAGCTTTGGTGCACGGTAATTAATTAATCTATTTTAATCAAATCAAAACAAGATTGTCCCATTGTTTGGAGGGGAGTGTGGCTGCTGGTGATGGGAGAAATTACTGGGCTTCAGTGTGAGACCGGTCTGGGAAAGCTCTAATTGAGATATTGGCGGCGTCTGAGTGAACCAGATGGGTTGAAAAAGTAAGAGATGACTGGCATCAAAGAGTGCGGGCTGATTGACTTCTTCATTAACACACTCCCAGTAACAGGGGAAGTTAGGCCTGAGTGGCAGTGCTTACCGGGGGGCTACTAATGTGCACTAAACCAACTCACACGGCCCTGCTGGAAAACATGGGAGGTGCTCAGTCCCGGCATATTTCATATTTTAGGACTTGACAGCTCCTAAAATACACCAAGGTTTTCAGTTTGTCTGGAGTCTAGCACAGGACAACATCACTCCTGCAGATAGCCTCATCAGGCCACTGTGTGTTTGTGTGTGTGTGTGTGTGTGTGTCATATAGTGTGCTTTAGGGAAAAAAAAAATCTGTCTTCTGTCTTGGATTCCATCTTTTAGTTTTCACCAGTGGGAGTGATATGCTTCCTTCCCTTCCAATCCAACCTTTATCGTCCTCTTAAAATTGCACATAAACAGAGCTCTCTGAAACGCAGGAGAAATTTCTCTCAATATGCAAAACTGTGTTCACAGGCCCCTTTATGGCTGTCCTGTGATGTATTTTCGAGATATGCAAATATGACATTTCTCTCTGTGATTGCTCTACAACCCCCCCCCCCCCTTCTCTATTTTTCTTTCTGTCTCAGTCAGCGAGAGGTGAAACATCACCTGTTCAGCTGTTCAAAACATTACAGCAGATTGCAGCATCTGTTTGGTACAAGTAAAACAAAATTTAATGTCACTCTCACTTTTTCATTTGCTGAGGCCTCTGGTTTCCATTTCCATCAGAAAAAAATACATAGAAAATCTACTTTTCACTAAAGTGTCCACATTTTTAAAGGAGTAGATTGGTTTAAAGTGATTTTCACCCAAATGTGATGTTTCCACACATCACTTCACAGCCTTCTATTGGTGCTGTCAGAGTAAAGTATTCATAGTGTGATACTGATATGACTCATGGTTGTATAAACACTTCTGTGCTTTTCCCCTTCTTGAATAACCCTCTTTTACCTGAGTGAGCGAGAGTATGTGTGTGATTGGTTGCAGGTGTGTCTGAGTGATTGTAGATTGCCCCCGTGAGCTGATTGGTTCCTGCCTGGAAGCCAGAAGTTTAAGGTCCGGCTCCTCCCAGTTCCGACAGGCTCACCTCCGTTCTTTCAGACTACCAGCATTGTGTGATTGTGTACACACTATGTTTTCGAATGAAATTATGTAAAATCGCTTCACTGCTGGGGAGACAGGAAGAGTCTCACACTCATGCTGCACCAGGGTTGCCCCTAGGCCCTGGTCGTAACAAATAGAAACAGGCTCCTCTTCTGGTTGGGACAGGTCAGCGTGTGCTTACATGATACAACATTCGGACACATATACATACAGTAAAAACCAAAGTCAAATCTAGAGTTTCACTGTACAAGATGTACAATATCCAATACTCACATCATGGTCCACATGATCTGCTAGTTAATTGTGCCCCAAGTATTTATACACAGGATTTCCTTTCAAATGCTAATTCTATATAATGATTGCAGATTGTTCCTTTACATGGATTTTTGACCTGATTTAGCCACCTGATACCTTGCATGAAGTGCAGGATTCTGGTTATTCTATAAACTGAAGCAGCTTCTGTGAGAGTTGGCGATCAGTTACCCGTGACCTCACTTTCTAAGAGATTTGGGGGAAATACATGATTTAGGAACCCAGCCTGTCATACCTGAAAGTTCCAATTTGTAAGATATGTGATTATTGAGTCTCATTCCCAACTTGTAAAATAAGGATGCTTCGGGCTGGCTCGAGCTATGGACCTATCTTATAAATTGGACCTTTAAACACAATGTGATCATAGCCTCTTGCTGGGATACAAAGGTAGGACAGGTGTGGTTTTAAGAAATTAATAACTGCTCAAAGTAACCAGGAGTTACAACAAGGCAAGTGGATGAATAGTCACAGAAAACTGTCAGAATGTATTGATCTTTAAAAAAACTGACAAATACTCAATGGTACTTCAACCATCATTCAACCACAGCAGCTAAACTATGAAACTAAAATACTCAGACAAACTGCAGAAACTTCAAACAATCCAATCATGCGTGTGTGTGTGTGTGTGTCTGCAATGCGATCACTTGGAAAATGATGTTATGGAGTGTTCAAGATGGTGGCCATGTCAAAGGCTGGTCAGTGGAGGAGAATGTGCAAGGCTTGAAGAAAGAATGGCGGAACAGTGTCTGTGGACCGAACGTGCGCCTCTAATCACAGTGTGGTTTGGACGGAGCTAGACTCTGATGTTCCCAATTAACAGCAACACAGGCGTCTGATGTTATAGCAGGGTTGTTGACGATCATACGTGTGGATTAGCAGAGGAAGAGAAGAAAAAAAAAAGAGCTAACTCTCGGAGCGCAGCAAGGAGAGACACAATAATCTCCTTCCTATCACTCAGCGGCCGGTAAATAAACTCAGGCTCAAATCACCTTCGACTGGCCCTTGATAGGAACGTGGCTTATTGGACGCTCACAAGGCGGCAAAGCTAAGAGGCTCAAATCGGGTCTTGCCCAGCAGTGAGCACAATGTTTTACAGTTTAAAAATAGCTGTATAAAGGACACAGCAGTCCACAAAACTCACAAACACACATAGCTTAAAAGCATTACAATACACGCTAATTTGTAATACCTGCCCAGACACTAAATAAGCCTCACTTGTGAAGGTAAGCATGTCCGCCTCCTCAGTCCAGTTTGTTTCCCTGGCATGGATGTAGCTGAAGCATCCTGCAGGCTGACGGCAGCTGTTGCATTGTAGTGGTGGAAACAGCTGAGTCGCTCTGGGCTAAAAAAAAAAAAAACAGGGCAAAACACGTGGTCCCTTCTGCAGAGATGAGAGGGACTGGGCTGCACAGCGTCTTCTCTGGGTCGGGACTTGTTCGGCAAACACAGGGCAGTCTGTGGCTCGTCCAGTGAGGTAAAAGACTGCAGACAGTGATGGTGTGTTCAAGTGCACTTTCAGCCAATGGGAGAGGGAAGTTTTCAAATCTGGGGGACTGTGGCAACCAGGTGTTACTACTGGACACTGACAGTGTGCAAGGAGGCTTTGGTCTGCATGCAGGCCTCTCTATTGATAGAACTATGTGGTGAGGTCACCTGCTGATGGACTCTCAATGACAGGACTTGTGCTTTCAGAGGTGGTGGTTCTCTGCTGTGTATCTGTCCCTGAACTGCTGGTTGAGGGCAGTTGATCGGGGCTTGGTACTGTTGTGGAGTCTACAAACAAAGAATGTTATACTGAAAAAATTATAGACATTTAAAACTAAAAGCATGCAGCCAAGGAGCTCTCCCCCTTTATTACTTATTTATCAACTATTTGATACATCTAATCTAATCGTATATATAAAGTGTAATAGAATGAGTTGCGCATATATATATATATATATATATATATATATATATATATATATATATATATATATATATAGAGAGAGAGAGAGAGAGAGAGAGAGAGAGAGAGATAGATAGATAGATAGATAGATAGATAGAATGAATCTTTCAGAATCTACAATGTAAATAGTCATGAAAATAAAGAAAACCATTAAATGAGAGACCAGAAAGACTAATATTGTATATGTTTTGGGTTTTTTTTTTTTTTTTTTTGCAGTTTGACTGCAGTTTTCCAGAGTGATTTATTTTATATTTAACCGTATGATACATTGCAGCACACTGATCACAAAACTGACTGGACAACACACCTGTTCAGCTTCAGTTCTTTCTTCCGGCGTTAGGAAAGAGCAACACATGTACGGCTGCTTGGGTGGAGATGGAGAGGGAAACAGAAAGAGGAAATGAATAGATATAACATAGACAACAGGATGAAAGATTGCAGGATGAGAAAAACAAGCTGAAACATCAGCCGCGGTGTGGCCATGTTCTGGCTCGCCCTTCCTCCGCTCTATCTCACACTCACACACATAAATCATGGGCAGGACTGTCCTTGCATGATAGAGCCAAATTATTATGGCTAAACACACAAGAATATGGGATGATTAAAGCGTCTGGAGCCTTCCAAGAGGAGATGAAGACATGATTTATAGCCCTCCACACAGCATCAGACTGAAACGTAAAAGCGACTGAATACTCTGAGTGTTGCCTGGTGGCACCCTGTGTGTTTCACTGAAAGCATTGTTCAGTACAGTTGTAATGCCACTGTTTGTGAACACTGATTTTAATACCATGCATGTCATCCTTTTACATCTGTCTGTGTTCATAGTGCCCTGTCTTATCTTATTTTTCCTAATACAATATTATCTTTTGTTCATGTCTAGGCATAGGGTGTTCAATTTTTGGTGGGATATAGCGTTAGGGTGAATTATTACGACTACATGGCCTAGGACCGGCAGAGTAGGAGCACAGTGTAGCTGCAGTAATGAGTTTTAAAAGGATCTATTTCCAGAATCTATGCTAAGTTAAGCAACTGCTACCTGTTGCCTCATACTGAGAAAGCAAATAAACTTGTTCCAGTGTATCTTTAAGTGTAATCCCAAACTTTCCATGATCAATACACCAAAAATGAAATTAAAACACACTACAAAAAGAACAAAATAAGTTATTCTTTTTGTAGTGTGTTTTAGTTTTATTTTTGGTGTACTGATCATGGAAAGTTTGGGATTACACTTAAAGATAGGCCTACACTGGAAAAAGTTCATTTGCTTTCTCAGTGTTTTAATGCTGTCAATACTTTCAGGTACTATGGACAGTTATAAAGAGTATCTGTTAAAGTAAAAGAAAAAGTAGGGGGGGGGGGGAGACAAAAATAAAGCAAAAAACACACAAAAAACAGGAATAGCTGGGAACATGAGGAGATAGGACTGACACAGGGGTACAGACAGGAACAGGAGATGCATGACAAACAGAACAGACCAACCGACAAAGACAGGAAGCGAAGACAAAAGTTTGCAAACACAGGGGTGATAATTGCATTTGCTAAGCATCCTTTAAATCTTGAGTAAGACTGGATTTTTCCCAAACTCATCGCCATACCTGCTGCAAGAAATTGGAGGGAGAGAAACAGAAGTTGCATCATTTCAGGCCAATTATCTTGGTGAGTGCTATTTTTGCTTTGTTTAATTTGCAGCGCCTGATGACTGAACACAGCCTTTCTTTTTTTACAAAATACTAAAAGCAGGTTAAGGTATTAAAATAAAGGTATTTTAATGTGGCAGAATTTAGCTTGTTCATGCTGGTTAGCCAAGTCGTTATTTCTGTTTTTTTTTGTTTTTTTTTAGAGAGTGATGTTAATTAGCACTAAACGTGTGTAGCATTAACGTTAATTCTTACCCTGCAGAGCTAAGAGATTGGAGTCTTTTTTTTTTCCTAATTCAAAAACTGCAGTGACAATGTTAATGTCTGAACTTTAGAGTTAGTTCCTTTTACTTTGGCAATACATTCTCTCAGCCATACAATGACTGTGTGTTGTAGTTATGCTTCAGACAAGTCTGCAATGTAAAGCACCACAATTCTTTTTTCAAATACTACCTCATACAACTCCTTCATTTCAGACACAATAGTCTTTGTTTTACTGCCATGTTTAAGGATCATGTCTTCAAACACTGACACTGTTTCTGACCTCCTTATCCAACTTTCCACGCAGATTTAGATGCATAAAAATCCAGAGCATGAGAATGTGCACACTGGTAGACATCTCAAAAACTACATGAAGTGTGAATTAGGTTGACGTTTTCTTTTGAAACAATTGGGAACAATTTGGCTGTTCTCCAAATCAAGAGGAAATGTTGCACTGTTTACTGTAATGTTTTGTTGGGCAACACACTGTCAGGCTTGGACAAAAGGAGAGGACTCAGATGCAGAATGGCAGATGTACAATCAAGTTTTATTGATCTGATTTTGACTCTCAGGATAGAATGAAAACAAACGCTATGAAAAATACTGACACACACAAGACAAACAACATAGAACACAGAAAACGAAAAGCGCTCCCGAAGGAGGATAACTACACTATGCTAGAATCAAAATCTGAGAATATAAAAATTACAACAAAAATTCACTCCGAAGAGGAAGCACAGAGGCTATGAAACTTATCTATTCTATCTTATGAAACTTTAACCAACAAAAATTCGCTCACGAGGAGGAAAACCAAAAGGGCTAGGAAATCTCAAAATACAAACAAAAACCTTAACCAGAAAATTACAACAAAAAAATCACTCTTCACGAGAGGACAAAAATACAGATAAATAAACCAAGAAAATACTTAACACCAAGGAGATCAAGACTGTGGTTTCGAAGGGCTTAGGCATACGACGTAGAGACGAAATACTTTGGCACGGAGACAGGGGAAGACAAAGACTTTATACACATGAGGGAGGGGAACACAGGTGGAAACAATCAGGAATCAGGGATGACGTCAGACCAGGGACACAAGAGGAAGGGCAAGTGACCTGAAACGAGAGGAGAATTAATTTCAAAATAAAAACAGGAAGTTCACACGACAGACCCCAAGACAAGACAACCTCACCGCGCTGTGACACACACGGCATTTGCACTCCATTTAGCTGGCAGTTGATTAGGCATACCAAGTAAGAAAAAGTATAATGCAGTTTAATATAATAGTTGAAACAATATGAAAATGTTCAGTGAATTTTAGATTGTTTTACACTGGAGGCCACTTTTTGCTATTTTCCGTATTGTGTGCCGTTGATGTTGAATAGTTACTCTCTCCTCACAAAATTAAATGTTATAGACTAAACGGAAGCACATCAACCTACAAAAAAACATAATCTGTACAATGTCCAAATGACAATACATTTGAATCAGTAATTCAATATTTTCTCCTCTTATTATGAAATGAAGCACTAGATTTAGTTCAGGGGAGCAGTCCTCCAAAACCCACAGCAATAATAAGAATATGTTGTTTAATCTCTGTTAAGGGCAACGTCCTGGTAAAAGCCTGCATATGTTTGATTTAAAGAGAGTATTTGGAGTTTATGTACATCATTTTGGTTAAAGGGTCCGTAGGGTGTGTTTGTACTTTTTTTGTCTAATTATTATTGGAAGTGGGCATGTTTATTTCATGCAGAGATGATGAAAATAGTGTATCGTTTAAAAAGACATTTGTTTATACTGGTTTGGTAATAAACAGTTTGATCGTAAAGACTGACTTTCGCTGTGTAAATAATTTTGACGTTGCTGAATTAAGGCGCTAATACACAAAGAAATTAAGGTAACAATTTGTATGGATATTTCTAAGTAGAACAGAAGCAAAATGAATGAGTAGGAATAACTCAAACTGACTTAAATTATTACTAAATAGCACAACTTTTTTTTTTTTATTTAAATTAAGTTGGTTCAACTTGATTAACTTTGTTAAGGACAAAACATGTTATGTTCAAACTGACGATCTAACAGGAGCCATGCACCACGTCTAACTGATGAAATCACCTGGCAGCAGGTAGCGTGGAAGCTCCGCCCAGCCTCTCGGTGCTCCTCTGCAAGCGCAACAGAAAAAAGAGACAAACCCCAAGCACAAAGTTTCCACCACAGAATTTGACAGATTTTTACAAAAATGAAAAGAAAACATGACACATGAGGACAGAACTTCAAAATAATATGTAATGAAACAATAAATCCAAAAAATCAAACCATAACAGTATCAACATTTTAGAATTTTACTTCCTAATTCAAGTCTCCATTACTGACACCCATAGATCAGAGGGGTGTACTACGATGCAAGATTAGTGGGTTAGCGAGGTATGATGAGTCTAAGGCAGGGCTGCCCCTGGCTAAACTGGGGCCCTAAGCAGAGTTTTATTTTCAGGCCCCCCCATTCCAAAATGACTATATCACATGATCAAATGAACAGCCTCTTTCAACAACTGAACAAGACTTTTACAGATGACATGGTGTTTGATGGCCCTTGTGACAGCCTGGGCGCTGGCTTAGTGACACCCTTAGCAACAAACGTCAGCATTGAGCCCGTTATGACAAGAAATCCATCATACAAGCAGATTATTAAGATTTGTTTTGGTCTTAATGGTAAATTATACAATGAAATTAATGTAAATACTAGTCTCATATTGATTAAAATTCAATTAATGCGAATACGACTACAACTAATAATGATATTCAATATCATTTGATGATATTTCAGTATTTTTATATAGTCATTTTTACATTTTGTACTTGGGATCTATGGTCCTACACTGCTGTTTGCTGCTGCAAAGGTTTAAATTTCTCCATCGTGGATCAAATGAAGCATTATCTTAATTCATCTTATCTTATCTAATCTTATCTAAACTGCCAACAGGCAGTTGGATGCAGGTGGAGAGATGGCCTCCAAATGGAAATATGAATCGGGAGCAAGCAAAAGAAAGAAAAAGTCAAAACAAGAGGAGGCTCGTGCTTCACTTGAAGGTGGGTATGTTGTTGAAATAAAAAAGACAAACTTTGTAGCATAAACACCCCAGATGCTAATCATGAGACAGAGGAGAGGATCATTCTGTGTGTTCTGAACTGGAGATTCCATTTTCCAGCAGACATGAGCAACATTTATTATTCAATAAGATTTAGATCATTTGCAAATGAATCTATAGTTTTCATTTTCAACGTTTCTTAGATTTGATTTTTAAACTTTGTGGGTCATCTGACGCATAACCTAAAAGGAGGGTAATAAAAAAAAAATCAATAAAAAAATGAATGTTTTACATCGTGTGACTCACTTAACTAATGAACACATAATGCTGATTATGTTTATCACGCATTGTACAACCAATTTACTACATTACTTTTCTGTCAACTGTGTCTGAGCGCAAAAACAAAGTCAGGGATGTTTCATCTCATCTGAGTCGCCTGCTGCAGATTCCTTTGTTACTGTACTGAGACATGTGGCAATGCTGCGTGATAACAGAGAGCCACAGCAGACTTGGGATCAGCAAACTATACCAGGCTTTTTTTACAGAACGTGCAATGTGTTAAATAGTAAAAAAAAAAGTCTTCAGAAAAGATGCATAATTAGTCTCCAACTTTCTGGCAAGTAAAATGTACGCACAGAAGTTACTTTACTTGAAAACAAGTAAATTAGACTCATATCCAACTCTGATCTCATTTAAGACAGTTAAATACAATGTGAAAGCAGCAGAAACAATTACTTGTCCCTAATTCCTTTTAAACCAGCCTCCTGTCAGAAAGAGAACTCCCAGTGTTTGTGATCATGTTGCTGCTGGACATTTTTCTTTATCCTGTACAGTGTGTTGCCTGACGGCCTGGCCTTTCAAGGCCATAAATTGTGATTACTCTTCACACTGCTAATCTGTGCACAATGCTTTTTCCACATAAATTATGAGTGAGTGAAATGTCACAGGACAATGAGAGAAATGGTGTCGGGTTAACCCGCCTCTGTGGCCTATTGGATGAATTCTCTGTGAGTTGTTTATAATCTATGCTTCCCTGCAGCCTGCAAAGATTAAAATTAGATCAGTTTCCACACGTCATGAGGAGCAGACTTGATGCTTTTTTTTCCACTGGTTCCCAACAATAACATAGGAGAAAATCTGTATTTCTTTAAATTGTGAGGCCAACTCAATACTGGCGATGGGATTATGATAATAAGACAAAAGTGTATGCCTCAAAAACATCAAAATTCAAAATCATATAGGCAAGATTCAGAGAGTAAATTGTCTATAGAGACCTGCTGCCAACTCCATTGGTGATTCTGAAGTCTGACACACTTTGAAAAGTCTTACTCACATGTGGGACCTGGGTCATAATAACTGCAATATTTCTGTGTTCTTAATAAACATTTAAGCATTTAAGCATGTAAGGCACCCGTGGCCTCATGGCTGTGTCTTTGTCTCTCCCTGTTTGTCATGTGGGCTCCTATCTGACTCTGAGCTCCCCTCTGCCTCTTTTGCCTGGTCATATTGGTGTCTGCATCTACTAGTGGATGAATGAATGAAGGTATGATTTAAACTGCCTTGATACATGATGTGCACGTGAAGTGGTACCAACAAACCTGAATTCTTGCTCTTTCAGTTCACCTCAAATGTTGTGGGTGCTCATTGTTAAGCTGGGTTAGCCTGTACACCTTTTTTATTAAGGCATGTAATTTAAACTGTAAACAGGATATACTTGAAATGCCAATTACATGTTTTTGTTACTATTAACTCACCCTTCTTTAATTTATAGGTCATTGTCCGCTGCTGTTTGCCTTGACTCTCATTTTGCCTTTATTATTGATTTGCTTTTGTTGTACATTTCTTATATGTTAGCCTGGACCAACTGGTGTGTTTGAAAGAGGTTGTAGTAATATTTTCCTTTGCCCCTTTTTCCTTTTTGTGGTGTTAGTCAGCTTATAGTGGAGGGCAGGCACGTTAGAGTGGTTCCCCTCATTGTTTGTAGTGTTAAAGTTCACCGGGACACAGTTTTCAGTGATGCACAGTTTGCGGTGACTGCCGATAGCCAGGAGCACTCATGGGGGGTAAGTTGGTGCACTCCTGGTACCCTTAGGTAGGCTGCCTCCCTTTAACTGGCTTCTGTCCACTCTTTTTGTTGGTAATTTTGGAATAAGTGTTTCATAAAGAAACCAGTTTTATATAAGAATCCCTCAATAAAATTGTTAAATTTTCATAATTTGATTAATTTTTTAACCCCCTTCTCCATAGATGCTTCCATTTACTAATTATTTTAGTGGCTTTAGTTTGCTTTATTTTGGAACCAGGTCTTTGTCTTCTCTCACTTAAATGAACTTGTGTTGTCTGTCAAGTAATTGAGGTCTTAATCAGATTTTCACGAGATATTTCTTAGTTGTAGTCCGGTTCTGGTGGCCTCCACCCACACACTCACCTTGCCACACATGCATTCCCACTCAAGAAGCTGTTAAGACAGTGAAGAAATGTCTTTTACAGGACAGCTCTTTGTCCAGCAGAACAAACTCCACCCCAGATTATATTTCTGCTTTACTTGACCCAAGCCAGTAGTGCCACAGAACACAGAAGCACGAGCTGGGGGTCATGAAGAACCCTAACCATTGGACGTAGAGGCACATCGGTTGAGCATGTAAAACCTGTGGTTAGCCAAACTGGTCCTTGTCAAAACCTCTAAAAGATCCAGAGAAGACAGAGAGGAGACGAGATATATCAATGGTATTACAGGGCTGTGTGGGTTGCGTCCTGGAGTAGTTGCTGCTCCTCTGGGCAACCACTCCAGGGGTCCGTTTCACAAAGCAGGTTTAGTGAAAACTCTGAGTCTGTTAACCCTGAAATGAGGGAAACTCTGAGTTTTCCGTTTCACAAAGGGAGGTAACTCAAACCAGAGAAAGAGGGGTCTAGCCTGTTTCACAGAGAGAGGTCATTTAAGCTCTCGGTCAGTTACCATAGTAACAGACTATATGAGCCTAACCTGGTCGGGACCAGGTTTTTCTCAACAAACCTCGAGTTTCTCTCTGTCTCTGCCCTCTTTCAGCAACACACGGTATTTGATTTCCTCATTCATTCAGTCAGCATGCGAGTTTTGGCGTAGTATAGTTCTGCCATCTGTTTTTTGACAAAATCATTGCAAAAATCAGCCAGTAGGCCTACATTAGAAGTAATATTAGGTGGCGACTATTTCCACTACCATGGCATGTCCTTTTGATAATGATCCCGTGGATGAAGGTGCAGCATTACTGCGCAGAGAATTAAATATTCATCGGGAGATGATTATCAAACCGCACATAGATGTTCTTGCATTTCCAGACAATTATCTTTTTGAGTGGTACCATTTCACGTCACAGTCCATCCTTTACATACACAACCTAATCCTTCCTGACATTTCCAACATTCCCAACCAAACTCATGTTCTCACATCCCAGCAGATATTGTGTGTTGCGCTGCATTTTTTTTTTTTTTGCAAATGGGAGTTTTTTATACAACGTCGGAGATGCAGAGCACTTGAGCAGGGCAACTGTATGCAGAGCGGTCATCATTTTCCCTGGACATAAACCTGTCAGAGCCATCAAGGAGTGAATGGTGAATGATGTAGAGACCCATTAAATGAATGTTAAATATGTTAAATAAATCTGTTAATTACATTGTGCTGCAACCTCAGACTGGGATTATTAAGTTTAATTTCTTTCAGGATTTCCCAGTGTGATTGGCTGCATAGATGGCACACACATCCCCACCACGGCTCCATCACATAATGAAGCAGATTATGTGAACAGGAAGTCCATTCACAGCATAAATGTGCAGGTACATGTGAATTGACTACTGTTTCAAACTGCATCATATTTAACATATGTCATTCTCTGCACTGTCAAGATCATATGTGATGCTGCGTACATAATTTCCAACGTGGACGCCAGGTGGCCTGGGTCTGTTCATGACTCAAGGATTTATTGGGAGTCTAACCTGAGCAACAGTCTAACCTGACATACAGTTCCTAGATTTACCATGACCTGAATGACTGAAAACCTTCATGTTGCTTACCATTTTGGTAAAGAATACCAGTCAGCTGGTAGGAGAGTATGAAAGAACATCCAGAAAGCCAACTGATTACAATAACCACCTGCGCGACAACTTGAGATGCAGGCAACACAGGATAATTCCTAAGCGCAAACGCCTGGGTTCAAGCCTAAAAGGACACAGGGCCCCAAGGATCATTCAGAGGGCTCAAAACCTGGCTTTACCTTGGAAACCAGCTGCTCATTGAAAGAGCATGACAGATTTCACCAGTGATACACTCACTACGAAGACTGGCCAGACATTTGAGGAACTAACATCACTGCTACCGTGCAACATCCAGGCATACAAGAGAATTGGGTGAAAAATTTGTCCAACAGAGAGCTCACCCAGCCAGAAAAGGATGTCGTTGTCAGATGACTGAACTTTGCTGTAGCTCCAGAACAGATACCAGTAGTAGATCTCATCACAGCAGTGGAGTCAGCCATCAGAAACAACAAGCAGGCAGACACAGAGACGGTAGAACAGCTACAGTTGAATGTATCAGCTGCTTTTGCTCAACCAAAAGCACACCCCTCCAACCTCACTACTGAGGAAAGGAAGGCCCTGGCATCACTCAAAAGAGACCGCAAAACCCCCATCTTGTAGGCAGACAAGGGAGATGCACTGTAGTGCTAAACTCAGCAGACTCCCAAACCGAAGTCACTGATCTGCTTATTGATGGTAACACCTATAAGACTGTGAGGCAAAATCCTACCAATTGCTGCAAAAAGACGGAGAAGGACAAGTCATTTTCAGGCCATTATACTATAGACTGTACCCTGGGGAAGCCATCCCATGTATCTATGGACTGCCCAAGATACACAAGGAAGGAGCACCACTCAGACCCATCATCCGCAGCATCAACTCAGTTACCTAAAACATATCCAAGCACTTAGCCAGCATCCTAGCTTCTTTGGTCAGTAACACTCAACTACACATTAAAAATTCAGAGGATTTCTCCAACATGTTGACCGAGGTAACACTGGACCCAGACGAAACAATAGTTTCTTATGATGTTACATTACAATTTACATGCGTTCCCACTGAAGAAGCTGTTAAGATGGTGAAGAAATGCCTGCTACAGGACAGTACTTTGTCCAGCAGAACTGCCTTCAACATACATATAAGGCAACAGCAAGTAGGACAATAATAAAGAAGACTCTAAATCACACCCTTCTCATTCAGTGCGTTTGCATGACACTGAAGAAAACCGAATTAATGGGTTAGTCCGACTTTGATCGGATTTTTAAGATGCATGTATACACCTATGTCTGACTAAAATCGGACCAGATCGGATTTCTCATAGTGGACTGAAACACCTAGATTACTCAGTTGATAGTCTTGTTACTCGTGCATGTATTCGTTCTATCAGATTGGATTCAGATTTAATGTTATGCGCAGGCTCGAGATTTTTTTATCCTGAGGCTGTGAGCCGGAAGTAGAAGGACGGCAATGGCAACGGCGAGGGTGATGGCGGCGGCGTCTTTCCTCCGAAATAACCGCAAGCAAGAGCGCCACTATGCATTTAGTTTGTATATTTATCATGTACACCATATATACGAAATGAGGTTGCTTTGCTACCACTAGTTGAAATGGGTACAGCACCACCTATTGTACCAGGGTATGACATGCTTCCGCCAATAATTCGATATTCTCACTAGCATGTATACTTGGACAATTGCAGCTGTCTGATTAAGTAGCATAGTCGAACTATGGCTGTAATCTGACTAAGCTGTGCATGTAAATGTACTGATTAACCAGTGGTGAGTATTTCACAGTTTAAAGTGGGTTTTATTTAGGCTGTGTGCATGTATGTGGCCAACCCTGACGGCAAAAATGTTGCAGTCCAGGTCTGTCCCACACCGCTGATGTTCATCTGGTCCACATATCATGTGGAATGATAGCAATTGGGCAGTTCCCTCTAACACGACTTGGTTTGATAACTTGGATGCAGAAGTTATGCGCCTTTTTGGCAGAAGTCACTCCCACTGCCACTCTAATTTCACCTTGTGCATATTTATTATTGACATTGCAGACATGATGGTTTATTATCCATCTGACTCTGATGACTTGTCATACAGGAAGAAATATCATACATCCTGTAAGCAACTGTAGCAAAGAAAAAAATCTAAACAGTTTCAAGATTCTTTTGGCTAGAAGTGGGCTACAGATACCTACAGTTGGGCTCTATCTAGCAGAGATTTCTAAAAGACATCTATTGCTTCCTAGGTTACCACAAGGATGATTCACTATGCTGGGATTAAGACATGCTCCCAAACAGCACAATGCAGAATAAAGAAAAGAAAAAACATCATCCTTTGGTAGAGATGCAAATTTCACTTTAGATCCTTAATTGTCTTCATGGAAAATAAAAGCAGAGCGCTCAACTATCAGTTTCACTGCACGTGATGCTATCGTCTTTACAGTGTGTTCTTTATTAGAATATATTATATCTGAGGAGAAGACAATTGTACTTAGGGTGCTCAGGAAGAGCTCCCAATCGGTTCCACTCACTCTGTGTGATACCGTGGGAATTTTTGTTTTGACATTATTCAATTTTACCCTTCACATCTCATCAAGGTATGTACATTAAGGAATTCTAACCTCCAATTTGAAGTTGCACTGATGATTTCTCAATTGACATTTGGATGTACCTGCATAGAAAGCACATGGAAATAAGCCTAATGACTATTAATGTGGTGTGTGTCTATGTGTGTGGCTTTGTGACAATCATCCCCACTCTGGGATGGTTAAGTGTTGGACTGATAAGTTAGAAGATGAGAAGTTAAGACTCTCAGGGGATTCAGTGGAGGAGAGTTTTGAGTGATCAAATTGAATTATGGAGGTAAACTAGCTATCTCACTGTACAGCCAAGTCTGTCTTTTATAACTGTCACAAGTAATCAAATAATGAAGAAAGTGTGAAATAAAAGTGCGCTGACATGCAGGCAGACTTCTCGAGATGAAAACCCACTCAAAGTAGATCATAAGCTAAAACACACAGAAAATGTCATTATCAGGCCTCCAGCCCAGCAACTCAAACACAAGACTTGCTTTTTGTGAGTGTGTGAGTGTTAGTCAGTGAGAGGTTATATTAAATATTGGATTCTCAATGAACCAATAATAAAAATCATATATCAGAGCATTAGTAGCAGTCGCCTCTAATATGATGGATATGATGACCTTTGCTCAATAATATTGTATATTTATTGTATAATTTATCAGTACTTCAGTACTATCACCTGTTGTGATCTGATAATGATGTGGAGTTAATATTTCTTCTACGGGAATGAAAATTAAAGTTATAGTAAGGGTCTTTTGATGTGGCGTTGGGACCGACAAACTCACTGACTAAGGATAACTAGCCTCATACAACCCCACATCAAAAGACCAAAACTATCACTTCAAGACAGTTTTGTTTTTTAGGCTGTCAAGAGGAGGAATGCACTCTGAACCTCAGCTAGGTCAAGAAGTGTTCTGTCACAACTGGGTAACTTCATCCACTGATCATGATTTGCTCAGAAGTTATATTTTGTCATGAAGGTATGCTTGAATACTGAACGTATCATATGTGCTGTCTCTGAATGCTGACTGTTCTGACGTCTTGGAAACTCTTCCGTAAGACGTTCATTAATTCATTCAAACGTTTTTTTTGAATCTCGAGAAATCATTGAGGGTAAGCCGTCCTTTTCAAAAGGTGCAAAAATGTGGTAACAAACAGAGACAACGAACATAATCACGGTGAATAAATAGAAAGGGTCCATAAATCTGATAACAGATGAGAAGCAGAATGACAGAATACAAACAAAACACAAAAAAATGCTGAAAATAATAAGAAACTGCACACAAAGGAATATGACAAAACACAAATAAAACTGAGGTGCATGGACAGCATGTAGTTAAAAGCAGTCACATTCACATGCTGAGTAATTTGAATACAAATTCTTGAAATGACCTATAGGTGAAACTGTATCAAATTTAAATGTACATTGTAAATGTTCCAAGTGTACAGAGCACTAAAAGTAGTTTTGTAGAGTAGCATTTACTTGAAGCATTATTAGATCACTAGAGCATGTTGAATAATGACTCTGTGACCAGTTTAATTCAAGGCTTTAAAAAGGAAACGAGACCAATGGCTGTCACGTCTTACTGTTAAAGGTGCCCACCCAACTGTTTCATATAGAATACAATGATGAGAGGAATAACAGTCACCAGTAATGAATCTGAGGGCGAAGTGATAAACACAATCTAGTGGAGTAAAAGTGGAGACATGTCTATAAATTACATCACCATAATGTAGGACAGATAAAAAGACAGCTTCAATGACCCATTACCCACAGAACATGGGGACATGGGCGTTACAATTTGTCATAGAGGATGTAATATTGTTAATGTAGATTGTGAATAAGACAGGACCCAGTACTGTACCCTGCGGAACTTAGACAATGGTAAAAATGTGAAAAAATCACACATTGTTGTCTATGAGACAGGTAGTCCTTGAACCAATTACAGGAATTAAAAATCAAAACCAGCATCACCAAATCTATGTTTGAGCAAAGTCAACAGTCAACAGTCTCAAAAGTATTTGTTAGATCCAAATAAAGCACAACAGATGTAATATCATTGGTAATTGAGGTGATAGCGGTAACAGTACTATACTTAGCTCTGAAACCAGACTGCTGAGGACTCAACACAGGACAAGCAGCAGGACAATATGTGCAGTTGTTCCAGATCTTAGGGATAACCCTGGAAGAAATGGATGGATTAAAAGAATTTCATCTGAAATAAATGGAGCACAGAGCATTACAAAATACGGGTCTAGTTTATCCTCCCCAGTTGCTTTCCTTATATGTACCTTGAAGATCTACTATCCTTAACAAGTGAAGTTGTACAGTGAACATATAGGTTTGGTTTGAAGAGGACTCATGAGGCAGCAGCAGAACCTGAGTGCGTCATTTCTAATTGATTTCCAACAGCGGTAAATTATTTGTTAAATTTATCACAAATATCTGATGGTTTATTTATTTGACAGTTATTAAATCTCATACTAGATGGTATAGACTTAGAGAATTTGTTTTATATTTATATTCACTGCTTTCCAAAATTTGGATGGGTTTGTACGAGAGCTTGAGATCAATTATGTGTGATCATAGGCCTTTGCTTTTCTTAATGAACGAAGATTTCTTTCTGAGTTGTCTAAAAGTTAACCAGTGGGCTTCCTCACCAGTACGCCTTGCCCAGGCTTTGTCCCTTATATTGATCATCATTGATAGTTTTGAGCTGAACCAGAGGTTTGATCTATCTTTAACTATGAGTTTTATGAAGGGTGCATGTTCATCAATATTTGGTAATTAAAGAGTTGGTGAAATGTTCAAGATCCTGATCTACATCCAGTATTTAAGTACTTTTGATCAAAATTATTGATGTTAATTTTCCAATCCAGCACTTCTAATGTAGGCTAAAGAACAGTGGTCACTTAGACCAGATTTCTGATATTAAAATGTAGCAAACCTAAGGCATTTCTGCATTTAAAAGCATGTGAGTTGAACATATTTTGCTTTAAGTCACCATAGGGCAGGGGTACTCAAATACAAATCTTAAAGGGCCACAAAGATTTTTTTTCAACGACTCAAAGGTCCATGTATTGAGGTCGGTCAGGCCACATGCAATAATACTGTAATATTCAAAACAAAATGTCCTTTTCATTCAAAAGGACAACAAAAATACAAAGTAAATTAAAATGTCATTTCCATTTTGACATAAATAAATACATAGTTGAGTATTTCCTCTTTTTGTTTGCCTTCAAACAGTGGCCCTCATTTATCAAACGAACGTACGGCAGAAAACCGTGCGTATGACCGTTTCCACGCAAGCTTCAGCATTTATCAGTTTGGACGTGAGCAGAAGCTACGATCAGATCTCACGTCAGGTCTGAGCTCGTGTACGCAAATCTGAGTCTGTGGATTTGCAGTGCAGCACAGCAAAATCTGGCTGAGTCTGAAAATAATTATTAAACAAACCTCAGCTGTCATTAAAAATTAAATAAAAATACAAATTTAATAATTAAAAAAGCCCACATTTTTACTGAAACCAGTTTTTGTAAAATAAAATATGATAGGCTAAACAACCTAACATGACAATAAATTAGAGTAATACCTAATAACCCCGCTTGCAAACCCTGCTACAGAGCAAGAACGCAGATTCAATAGTGCGCACATACACACACACAGTGGAGCTGCTTCGGGTTGCTGAAGGGCAGATGGCTCCATCTCGGACCAGCAGGGGGAACGCTGCTGTACACCCCAGAGAAAGTGTGTGATATCATTTTGGCCTGTTCAGTTTTGCACAACATTGCATTAGTGAATGGAGTGCCTTTGATGTGCTGGCGCTGCCGGGATGCCGATCTCCATCTCGGAAAAGTTTCTCTCCTTGCCAGTGTTTCTTCTCTCCATGTTTGACCTCAGTGGGCGAGGCCTCCGAATCGGGAATATTTAAGGGCGTGACATGTTAATGACGATCGAATTCAGCCACCGCATTTGTCAAGACCCAATCATTCATACGCTGGGATTGGGCAATCACACGTGTGTCCTGTCATACGACCAATTCTGCCCTCAGATCTGCACCCATTTTCACACAAGATTGATAAATGAGGGCCATTGTGTCCATCACTTCAGTCATGCATTCTTTCATTATTTCTGCATCTGAGAATGGCTTCTTGTGCTTACCCAAAATCCACACCACTCTAAGTGAGCACTTCGTTGCTTTTTGTTGTTGTGTCATAGATGTGACAAGAATCCTACGTGCAGTTTGATATGATGATTTCAGTGCATTCATTTTTGTTGTTCTTACCTCTGAATATTGAGGAAATGTCTCTTCAAAATTCTTTTCTTTTAGCAGTGAACTTGGAACACAGGATTCTACAGCCGGCAAAATGTTGATATGTGAACTGCTCCAAAAACAAAAGTGAAAGTTAAAAAGTGCACTGGCAGCAGTGAGTGTCCCAGCTGTCTGTGTATGGTTGGTATGAAGACAAGTCCCGGTATAGACGTGCTGACCCAGCCAAAACACATCATGAAGGAATAACAGTTTGGGGGCCACAAATAGGAGGCCAGCGGGCCAGATGCAGCCCGGGGGCCGCCTATTGAGGACCACTGCCATAGGGCTTACTGGCAAAATGCACCTTAGAGCAATGGATGTTGGTTGTGGAATTTTCACATTTTTAGCTCTATAATTTGTACAGGAATTAAACACGGTGACCATTTGGGATCAAAACAGGAGTATTAGATGCAGCAACAGATACTGATTGTGAAGGAGACGGAGTATTCTGGCGGTCATGTACTCAATGCCTCGCTGGAGCATAGCATATGTTCAGACATGGTAAAAAAAAAAAAAAAAAAAAAAAAACTGTGTGATTTAGATGCCACCAATGAGTTCTGTTGTTGGAGGTGGTGAAGTTGTCCATGTAGGGGATGCCTCTGTCACGGCTGTAGCCAGATGTGCAGCTGTCTTAGCTCAGCATCACGTCGCTAAATGGGGGAGGGCAGTGGAACAGAGATGATGTTCTGGCTGTTGGTGTTCAGAGTGCTGTCTATGAGGCATACAAATTCCTCTTTAAGTTTCTCGGACGTCTGCGTCCTCAGGTCATTAGAGACAGTCAAGATGGACAGGTGATGATGTAGCAGTTACAGTGTGGAGGTGTTGATGGCTTTTGCAAGTGCACCTGTATGGGAGGAGGTGCGACACTTGCTGATCTGTACATGCCGGACCACAGATAACCTAACAAGAAGCACCGTCTGATGGCTAGAATTGGCTTCATCAGCAGCGGCTCCGTGTAAGAAGACCGGCAAACAGTTTTGGCACACGCCCATGGCTATAGGCTAAAAACAAGGCTAGGCTGGATAGCAGTGGAAGTAGCTGGTGTTTGGGTTTAGCGATCAGTCTTTTAAATGGAAATCCAGGACTGATAAAAATCTGCCAAATTGCAGGACGTGTCCTGGCACAAAACTGACAGATGTTTGTTTGCTGCCCCCAAAACACTTTTGGGGAGACTAAACTAAAAACAAACAACAAAACAAGAAGAGCTTGTTCAAGCCAGCTAATGTGGAAGTTAGCCATCACTTGTACTCAGCTATGAGTTGGTTATATTGTTCAAAAGTGTCATTCAATGAACAAAAGGGAGGTTGGTGTTCATCCTCAGTAAATAACAATCCAACAGGAGAAGGGAGGATGAGGGATTACACTTTAAAGTAAGCTTCTGCATGTTGCTGCAACAAAAGTCTTATATAAAAAAAAAAATGTATATGATTTTTACACTTGAATTGGTGCATAAACCTGCTAATAACAGTCAATAAACTCTATTCACACTGCCAATGGACACATTTGACTTGCTGTTAAATCACTAGCTAGATAGCTACAGACTGGACATGAGCATACTAAAACCACCATTATGACCTGAAACTATGTTTCTTTTGACAGATGTCACTATTTTTTCCTCCCAAAAAGGGTCCAAACATGACTGCGGAATGTATATTTGCATCACCATTTCCATCAGCTTCTGCTGTGGTCCTCCAGCTGTTCAAGCATCTCTTCTTTTGAATATTTATTTCTCTGTGTCTTATACTTTCCATCTATCTAAGTCTAAGATAATGGTTTTGAAGGAAGTTGAAGAGATAATCAAATGGTCATTCTCGTCCTGAGGATAATCAGCTTTTTAAAATGTCATTTTGCTTGATTGTGTTAAAAGGGCTACATCGATGTTTGTGGCAGATGTGCATCAATCTAGCTATCATTCCTGTTGGACACATGGAGGTGCCATTGCTGCTTGTCCTCACCATTAATGATAATTTATTCAAACAGTTTATTTGTTGAAATGTGGGTTGTACTGGAGGATATATGTTGTATAACACTTCCTCTCATTCATGAATACTGATCATTTCGATGTAAAAGAGAGTTTTGGTGGTGTGGAATAGGCCTCGGGTCAGACAGAGGATTGGTTATTTTAGTACAGGACTTGCTGTGATTGCAGCGTCGAGTGAGGCTTATGAAGGTCAGTGGCCCCATCTAGTCTCAGTCGCTGCCTAATGTCTCCTCTGTAGGCCCCGCTGTTTGCCTCTGGCTCATACAGCAGCTTCATACTGCTGCACTTTGCTTTCAATGAACAGAACAAGCATGGCTACTGGCTGTTCAGTCCAAGGAGGTCAGAGGTTGTAACACTGAGGAACAAAAATCAGCAGATTGGAGTAACACAATCAATACAGCCAAAAACAGCTTGAAAACCATGACATTGGAAAACGTGTGGGACTTGTGCAAATTGAAAAAGATTGTTTATGTCATTTAATTGATTTTTCCTGGGTTTTTTAGTTTTTTTGCCCTGACCTAGAAAAGAAAACAACATACCTGAGAACAAACACTGACATTTCAAGACTTTGGTTCATATTTGGTACACAAGATCAGTTCATAGCAAAGGTCTGTGTCGAGAAATTCTTCCTTTCCTACAACGAATTTTACATTAAAAGACAATTATTGCCATGTCCTTACTGGCTCTGCCCTATACAAACTGAATATTTTATTGTTTTTATTGTAAAGTACTAGCATGACAGTACCTGTCGCTAGATAGCTACAGGCTGGACGTTAGCATATCTAACCACCATCACAACTTAAACTCTCTTTTTTTTTTTTTTTTTTTTTTTTTTTTTACAGATGTCACCTTGATGATGTCATCAGAGCTATCTGACCTTGAGCTTTGAGACCACACATTTATAAGAGAAGGCCCGTGGTACAAACCGGGATAGTGGCTGTCACCAGTTAATGAGTTTGATCCAGTCTGGATATCTCAGCCTCTGATCTTTTGATTTTGACTTTTTCTTGTGAAACTAGGACAATAATATACAGTAACTGGAATAATCACATAACAGGGAGTGCTGTGCAACAAAGGCCAAACAACTGCAAACCGCAGTATCAGCAATATCATACAAATGGAAATAAGAAAAATGTTGGGGCAAGTCTCCTGCTGATGTAGACGTGTATGAGTGTTAGTACAGAGTGAGGAGTCAGACTCTGTCCTTGGCTCTTGTTGTAATGACCTTATATAAGATCATCATTTGTCGTCATAGTCTGTCAAAAGCCCACAGATACCAGGGACAGTTACATCATATCCTGTGACTTGGTAAGGCACATTCAATTTACTTTGGCTGCTGTGTAGCTCCTGCAAAAGCCTGTCTGCACGCTGTCAGCGGGCTCCAGCAGCTTACAATGACTGCAGAGGCCCGCTCTGCCCCAGAGGCTCTGCTATCACAGCAGACCCAGGGAGCCTCAGCAGGATCCTGCTGGCTCAATGATCAGCACATCTGGAGCTCACCTGTCATATGGCTCTGTGTGTGTGTGTGTGTGTGTGTGTGTGTGTGTGTGTGTGTGTGTGTGTGTGTGTGTGTATGTGTGAATACCTGTTCCTTCAGAGTTTTAACAGCCCAGATTTAAAAAGAAGAAGACAAAACAATGAAAAAGAAGCTGAAGAAGCTTGCAGAAATCACACTAGTGAAACAGTGTGAGGAGTGAGTGTCAATGCATCTCCAGCGGGAAGGTTGAACCGAGTCATTTAGAGCATGATCTCAATGGCCATCGATTCATTATGGCAGAGATTATTTTCTCCGTGTCTCCCTCACTCGTTCTGTGCATTACGTTTTGTGTTACACAAACAAGTTGGGTCCACTGATGGTCCATACTGCCTGAACCTCTGGCAGTATGGACAACCGCCCCTCGCATCTCTATTGTGAGGGGCCATGAAAAGAACATGGGGATGAACTAAAATACAGAAATTGGGAGAGAAAACAGTCATCGTGCATCAGGTGAAACAGATGAGATTCACCTGCATGTCAGAAAGAGAGGGAGGTGGGGGTGTGATGATGGGCCCCAGGAGAGAGCAGACAGCTTGCAGATCTCTGTTTCCCCTCATCTTCATAATCATCAGGCACCCTGGGTGCTGCAGCTGTGCCAATATTGTGTGAATGGGCCCCACATCAGTGTGTGAGGGTAGCGGCTGGGCGGGGTGGGTGGTAGGTGGGTGATTATATTACTCCATAAGCCCCAGTGCTGAGGCTTCTCTGCCTGTCACAGACTGGAAAGGAGAGTAGAGGGACCTTTGGAAACAGGAGGCTTGAGAATTAAGGAAATTGGATCAAATTTTGAAAAATGCCTCTAAATTCAAACGCTCCAATCCCCCAACTCATCCTCCCTCACTTTTCATTCACTACCCCCGACTGCTCGCTATTCAGCTCCACTGGTAAACAACCTAATAAAAAAAGGGGGCAGGAGGAACATGAAATGCAGTGGCCCTCTGCACAGAGAGGGGCGAGCACATGTTCACACACAGACTCAATTACATCACCAAATACCATGCTTTGAAAATAAGTGGAGGTTGGGTGTTCTGTGTTTTCAGGTGCATTTCTTCAAGATTCTTGATCATATGATCTAGGTGGAAGACATGCAAGCGTCTTTTCATATAATCTCTGCTTACAGAGGTAATTCTTAAATCATTATATGTTCGTTTCATTTTGTTGTGTCCTGTGACGTCGGTAGTGTTAAGTAAACTGCTATTACCATATAGTCACTTGATTGGTTGGGGATAAGGAAATACAAGGGACATGCTGTTGGAAAACAAAATGGCAGATCTGCCATCATCTTAGGCTGCACAAATTGATTAAGAAAGAAATAATGTGTTTATGTTACGAGCAACTACATGTGAGTTTCTCTTATTTTGCTGTTTGTTCCTCTGAAATCCTGATGCTCTTACCTCTTCAGGCCACACCATAAGTCTAAAATAGATATAAAACCTTTCCTATTACTTCCTCCCCTCAAAAAAGCCCCTGATATATAGTCATTTTTAATGTATTTATTTATTTTTTTACGATGAAGCAGCATTACGCAGCATTGTGTTTCACCAGCAGTGACTAAACACGACTCCTCAGCCGGCTGAAAGTGAACATGATGAAACAGTAAAACACAGAAGATGACGAGAGAAACTAAAAACATCTAGTCAGAAGACTTTTAAAAACATCTACCGCTCAGGTTTCCTGCACAGATGCAGCACACACTCGAGAGAGAGAGACCATCCATCATGGGCGCAGCGCAGCTCATCACAGCGCGGGAAACTGTTGATGGAAAAGTAAATTAGTGCGGCTCGGTTTGACTCTGTGCAGCCAAAAGTACTGGTGGGAGAACACCACAGGTGGCGGCGGTCTGTATTTGTCATTCAAAAAGGGAAACCTGACGACCCTGGAATGCAGATATACAATCTGCTGTTATGCTAAAGCAGTGTTCATCATTTTTAGGCCACTCTCATAAATATACCTACTTCTAATCATATGTGGCAATGAATACAGAGAAACCACACTAAATGGATGAACTTGTGGATGATACAGCCACAGCCTCAGTGGTCTTTCCATCTCTTTTTTCTGATTCTCTTCTCATGCACAGATTTGCTACACTGAACAGCCTCCACTGCTGAGTTAATGTGCTCAGTTGGCTGAGAAGCTACCAACATGGGCTAACTAGCGTCAGCGGTGCGGGACACACCAACATCTGGTGCACTGGAGCCCTAAAACACCCCAAAAAAGGTTGAATGTTTTTCTCAGTTAAATAAGAAGTAGTACGGTAATACTAGCTGTATGGTCATATGACGTAATGTAGTGTGTTTTTATTTGCAGTGTTTCAAATGAATGGATCTGACAGGACGAAAATCATTGTGACTGTTAGTTGTGCCTTTACATCGTAAACACACTCGCAGGAGACGCTGTCGACGTGATGCATCCTAATTCACAGGTTAACACTTCCACCCACTGAACTCAATAGCAAAGCAATGTATGATACTGTATGTATAAGGCGGGGAGTTCCATCTGGGAGGTGTTTTTTGTAAAGTGGCATGAGAAGCTGCTGCAGTGTTTTCTTTGCTGTGCACTGTGATGTCTTAGCAGCAGATTATAGAAGCATTAGAAACAAAAATCAACGTTCATCACACATCAGGGAGAACATCACCATCAGCATCAGAGAATCACATTCACTTCAGTGTTCATGAACCAAACAGCTTCCCCATAAACTATTCAGCCTTTTATAGTTTTTGCATATTGTGTATATTATATTATATTGTACTAATTATCATTAAGTGGTTATTATCCCATGTCAAGTCTTATGAGCACCACTTCAAGTACAGCATTGCCAACATTTCTGTTTGATGGCTGGCCTCCAGCCCAGCACTTATCAGTTAGGTTCCACAAGCAGCTGCAGATGAAAAATGTCCCTTATATCAATAAGAATTACAAGGAATAGTAAAGTACACACCAGGTGCATGCTATTCTTATTTAAAGTTAAAAATGCAGTTATCATTCAAATATTTCATAATGTTTCATTAGTTTTTGATTATGTCTGATTTTCCCCTCTCTTTACATTTATATATACTAGTGCATTGCCCGTAGGAAGCATGTATTCCTATAGAAAAGTGGGAGGTTAAGTAGTTTTTTCATGGATGGCCAAATGAGGTTGTGTTTGAAGGCGGGACATCAGGGATATAATTGGCTGTTTTTGACTACTTTTGATTTTACCATTATAGTTCACCTTAAAAACTATTTACCTTGCCTTGTTTGGTGTCATTATTTTCAGCAGAACCTCACATGTGTGACTGTAAGGTTATTCTTTCAATTTGACATACGATATAGACACTATGGACCTAAAATCACAAATATAAATTGTTGTTTGCTAAATTTGTGCATAAGTTTTTGAAATGTACAAAGTTGTATGTCACTATTTACATTTAAATGCAGGCAATGTCTCAGGCTCAGGGATCCTCAGCTCATTCCTGCCTGCTCCACATTCAGCCGTTTTGACTCACAACACAAAAAAAACAACTACACTACACACTAAACACACTACACCAAACACAATATAACATACTAACTACACACTCCAAACATGCTATACTGTATGTCACAAATCTCTCAACTCTCAAAACTCACCATCTCTGTCGCTGTCTGTATCAGCGCCGGCGTCCGTCACACAACTTCCCCAGTTCCTCAGCAACCAAACTTGCTGCTTGCGGACACTTTTGTGACAAAAGCCTGTTTTTACCATTTCTTCCAGCACCAGAAACAAAGTAAACGTGACTGCAATGTTCGCGAAAAAGCGTGGCGGACATTATTTACCCTAAGTCCGGTTCTGGACCTGCCGGTGCATCCGTCGATTCGGGAGGTGGTGCCGTGGGGTTGGGCTAGCAGCTAGCTACACACGAACATCCACAGTTTGTTGTCCTCGGGATCTCCTCAGACCAGAACAGACTCGGTCCGGACTCGTTTAGTGTCATTAATCCATAACAGTCAGTTTAGATGCACAGAATGGGACTGAACCGTTGACAAAATCCGGTCCAGCTCGCGCTGCCACAGGTATAAATCCACTTGTTTCTTAAGGTATGTCGTGGAAGTGAGCTCTGCTGTGTCAGTCCACATTAAAAAGAAAAGACGTAAACTATCTCATATCATCTCGATCAATGAAGTAGTAGTTCAATTCCCCATGTGATTGAAAGCTCAAAATAACCCTTTAAAATGCACCTTGAGTTGATGATGGATGTGATTCCATATTCCCTCTCCTTTCTGCTTTTGTTTAGCCTCTGAATTATCTGTCTCTTTAACTGCTAAATGTTCCACTATGTTCACCAGGTAGTCCCAGACTGTGTCTGTCTGCTGTTTGGTGGATTACACTGGGTTTATCAGAGCTTCATGTTGAAACCAGCTGTCTGCTGCTGCCAAGGTTGACAAGAGCACTGACACTGAACCAAAACCAACACATCCTCATATCTGTAGGTAATAACCACCATTCCCAAAACATAGGACGTGAACAGTAGTCTACTGAATGAACGTCTTGTGCTTGTTGAAACCCAACCGTCCGTCCCCGACCTCCTCTCTGTGCTGACTTTTCAAATCTGGGTCATAATAAACTGCTTTCACAGTTGACCTACAGTATATGTTATTTTTCTCATGAGGACGGGCTAGCCAAAACAGTAAAGCTGTTGTTTTTAAAGCCAAAATAATGAGCTAAAAGACTATAAAATATTACATTTGATCAGACAATATGTTTGGCGGGGGCGGGGGGGCTCAACACTATCAGCAACCTTTCCTACATATGCAAAATCATTTGATCCATTGTTAATAAAAAAATGTTTTTAAAAAAACATACTGTCCAGTGCAGCTTTAATCTAGTCACTGTAAGAAAATCTGTATGTTTTGATGTAATGATGTACAGGTGTATATTTAACGGATCCCAAAGGTAGAAATCAATTGTTGTGTGATAACCGTGAATACAGAAGCAAATATGAGAACAACAACACATGGGCATACAGCGCTCCTCGGTACCCAGAGGCCCTACATGCACTCACAATACAAATGCAGCGCCGCCTCCACAGTCCAGTGGCCAGTGGATAGACTAACGTCCCCACTGACAGCCGCTCCCTGAGAAGACAGCTGAAGAATGATGTCTCCAATCGAGCACCAAATTGGAAACAGAGCGGGAGAGAATATTGAAGCTATTGCCTGGATCGCGACACATTGATTCAGTATAGTGTGGAAGCAAAAGAGACAGCTCTTTCTGAGTCTCTGTCCCCATGGAGAGACATGGGAACTTCTATGCAGCCATATTGGAAATCAATACGTGTTTATAATAATGTGTGGAATGTGAAGTTGTTTTAATATCTGAGTCTGGATGGTGGCTGGAGGGAGACGATTTATGTAAGTGTGTATTGTGTTTATATGATGTTGTTGGTACAATACATGGTAATATTATCATAACTGTAATGATTGTCTATTTTTGAGGCTATCCTGTCTTGATCCCTTTCTGAATCAGATTCATATATTTTAAACGCTATTGTTTAGATCTCACATTTTTTATGATAATAACAATAATAATAATAAGTAATGTGGTTCCTTTTTTATTACTTTACTCTGTACAGTGCTAGAAAAAAGTAAATGTATTTATAAAGCTGTTAGAAAACAGTACAGAGTGTAGTCTACTGAACCTTTGTGCCTCACCCCCCTCACTGAGTGAAGGACAGACAGAGAAATGGAGTCAATAAAGAATATTAAAACGCATGTCAGACATTCTGGAAAGAAAAATTCCCATTTTGTACTAAAGGTTTTAGGGGAAAGATAATCTGTTATGTCAAGGCTGACACACACAGACTACAGATCTACAGGACAGGGGAACACGTGAATGAGTGAAAAGTGAAAAGCTTATGCTAGATGGCAAATTACTTTAATTTTAAATGTTAGTTTAAAATGGAAAATTATTTGACATAAAAATGCTGTTGCATTTTTGTTACTTTTGCCAAATTACCATGCTTTGGTTTTTAAAAATCCTCCTCATTTAAGGTCCCAAGGTGGGTATTGAGGGCCCTTATCCATGACTTTTGTGAGATAGAAAGTGATTAAGTCAGTGACCTGAATCATTTGTGTGCCATATCTAGCACTATGAGCTACAGGACACACCAGATCCTTATAGGTTCTAGCAGCAAATACCCTGCATGTTCTCAATCCAGAGTTACATTTTATTACTTATCAATTCAACTTCTCAGTTGTAAGAGGATGTCTTTGTTACTTCTTTCAAAAAACAACATGGTCTTGCTTTAAAAATACATATTTTTTAAATCCTAATCAAACATCTAATTTTGAAATAGTCCCGTCAGAGTAAATTATCAACAATCAGCAGCTGCAGCCCTTATAAATAAGGCATCTCTGTCAGGCCTCTGTAAAGCCCATCTCAGTCAGAAATGGCCTGAAAGCCTCTTTGCCTTTCCTGTCAAAATGAATGAGTTTGCTTTGACAGTAACTTACGGATTTGATCAAATGAAGTGGTGAAGTCTGCTGCTGTTCCCTCCTCTCATTCTGCAGCTCAGGGTGCAGTGTTTCGTGGCAGACATTCAAGCAAACAGGTCATTCCCACATCATTAGTTATTCAGCACAGTGTCAAAGCGCATAAAATTCATATTCTGCAACGCGCTGCAATTCATGAATGTTTGTGATATTCTCCCGAATATATTTGCATAATATCACAATGACATTTTTCCTACAGCCGCAGTCGCCACATTATGGATCGTTCAAATGCATGCTGACATGGAGAAATGCCTTTTGAAAATAACATTTTGGAGTCTGTATTTTCCATGTCTCCCTGGTGCCATCTTCAAGAAGATTCAGCATCAAAATCTCCACTGAGAAGCAGCGAGAAGGGGGATCAGACATCATGAGCGCGAAGTCTTCAATAGCAACAGGGACACGATCTTCCAAGGACGTCTGGTACATGTGCCAATCCTGTCTGTCACTGATGGCCATTTCTGACATTCACTTTATGTTGCCTTTTAGGATGGGCAGCTTTTAATACATGGCCCACTTAAACACACACACACACACATACGTAAAGGCATGCATGCTGTCACTCCGAGAGAAAACTGGAAAGGACAAAATGAGAGAAATCAAAATGTCAAGCTGGGGGGTCACTGTGAAACATGACAGGGAATACTGTCTCTTTTGCACAGAGGGGCTCTGACGCCGTGATTTTAATAAATGGGTTCTCTGACCCTGTAGAAATATTCATTCTCAGACAAGATGACATTTTATCTCCCTGCCGGTTGCCATGACACAAATGACATTTGATGACATTACTGTTCTCTGTTTAAATGTTTCAATTTCAAACGTGCAGGGCTAAATTACCAACCTGAATACCGGCTGTGCATCAGCAAACAGGGCTTACTCTGGAAGCTCCACTGTAGCCTACCTTGTGTATGAGTGTGTTTGTGTGTCTTCCCCGTCCTGTGGAAGCGTATCAACTCACACTCAAAACTAATGTGGCTGATTAAAGGTGAGAGAGGAATTGGAGGTGGCACCCGTCGACACACATCTCACACCTCCAGCAACACATCCAGTCCCTCTGCCCCACGCTGGCATAGACAGCCCAACTAGATCGGCGTTCCCTCGTCCTGGCAGGTCGCACTGTGATGACATCACCTCTGACCAAAACCGTCACAATTCCACCTCCTCCTGATGTCTTCGCTGTGACACCTCTTTCAACAGGAGATGAAAGCTGTGTTTGGGTGTGTGGTAGACACAAACACACAGAATAGTTTGTATATGTAAATTTCAGATAGCACCCTGATTTTAGAGGGTAAGACCATGAAATGGTTTAGGCCCCAATTATTGCCTATGGATCTGGACCTGTTTTTATCAAAGCATTCCATTTTATTATATTTTCATAGCCTGGACTTATCGTATCAAGTCAAGTCACTAGCTCTTTTCACACAGTCACCACATTATTGCCACAGCTGCGGTTCGCCAATTCCCCTCCATTGTTTGTTCACACAGAGCCAAGCAGCCCGCCTTAAAGACGAACCACTGTGTAATTCACACAGAAAGCCGGCACCACAGATCCTAAAGAGCCATGACGGTACATGTCATGATGATGACATCTGTGTTTTTTTCAAGGTGTTTCCCCGGTGTCCTCCTGTCAATCTGAACACCTACCCACTGACTGTTTATAATCATATGGATGACGTTAATATGTTTCAATTGAGATCCTGACCCACCAAACATCCTAGAAAGTTACATTGTTCACTCTATATTACATATAATATAATTGCCATCAGTAAACTGGATGCTGTCTGACTCCCTCATTCGCAGGCTATTTTCTGGGGGAAAGTTCACTGAGGTCTTAGCCAGGAAGGCTGACCGTCCCAGATTTTTTTCAACACAAACACTCAGTGAGTTAAAGTTTTTTATTGGACAGAAATGGGACAAAGAGTTGGTAGGACAGGCAGGAGGACAGACAATTCTCCATCTATAACTGGAGCGGCTGGTCCTCATCTATCTCTGCTCTGTGGTGGGTCCTTTTATCGACCCAATGCAGTTTGCATATCAACCTGGCATCGGCGTGGACGACACCATCATCTTCCTCCTTGATAGGTCACTGTCTCCCCTGGAAAAGCCTGGAAGCACTGTGAGGATGCAGTTGCTGGGTCCGGTATGGTTGGGACTGATCCTTTATGAGGGTCAGTGTCGAGGCAAAGCCAGCTTTGTACTGACCCTCGTTACTGAAGCAGTCCGATGTGAAGCAATTAGCACACACACACACAAGCTAACAGGAAGCGTAGCCGGCATGTTGTCGTAAAATATGAAACGCAACCACTGTCTCTTCTGCTGTTCTGTAGCTGGGACAGAATATAGGCAATGATGTTGATTTTTACAACCAACAACAGAGCTGTTTGTGTATCTAACTCTGAGCGACGACATTGCAAAACACTGCTATCTTACCGCTCTACACATTGAGCTTCACCTTGGGGATGAACGCCCCCCTCTCTGAAATCTCACCGCGCAGAGGAGGAGTCGGCCTATGAAAATAGATAGATTATAAAATATACATGAGGAGTTTGGATCCAGAAGGAGCACTGGGCAGGTTGAGGCATTGTCATCTAAAATGTCAGAGAGCTCCAAGGAGCTTTTGTTCCTCAACTGTGTGTGTGTGTTTGTTTGTTTGTTTGTTTGTTTGTTTGTCAGCTGGTTTGAATTTAATGTTTTCATAGAGGGTAGTCTTTTTTCAGCAGTTATATGATAACATATAGGATACTGGATGAGGCTAGATTGAATCAAAGGGAAATTTTGGAACTTGTTGGCGGTATACGTACAATGCCATTGTTCTGTGTTGAGCTAGTTAATAGGGTCCTCTAAAGGATGTATACACGCAAACAGCAACAATGATGATCTTGCCGTCAAAAACTGTCTGCGGTAGCAAATCAAACTCTGAGAAGGAAATGAGATAGATGAACATGTGGGCCAAGACTATAAATGTTTTCATACAACATGAATCTGCAAATTGTTTATTGGTAAATATCAAAATCAGAAAGAAGCTATTTGTTCACATTTTTCATAATTTTTCAAAATTCTGAGACCCCATTGAAAAGCTCTCTGAATATTGTCACCCTAACCTGGAAAAAATCAGGGAATGAAAGGATTCAGGAAGTGAGTGAACTTTTCAGAATTCAGATTGTGTCCAAAGAAAAGGGGCTTTCTCAGCATTAAATCATGGATGCACTAAATGCTCCTAATGGGGCAGTGCGTGGAACCATGATTGGCTTTTTCAGGAACTGGATCAGTTCTATAAAAAGCACGGTCAAGCAGAGACAAAGTGACCACACCATCAGGAGTGGAATACATAAAGCTGAGGGAAAAGTAACTTCATCAACAGAATGTACTAAATAAACAAGGCAAAGACTTGAATTACAAAAAGTTCTTTCAGAAGAAGCCTGTCTTGTAGTGTCAATTCTTCAGAGACGTGCTCCAGCCTCTGGTTTGATCTTTGAGGAGAAGGATTCATACTGCAGCAGGATAATGAGCCCAAACACCTCAAAGCTTTTGACACATGCACAAATGCAGGTGAGCAACCACCGCCTGCTGGTGCTGAATGGGGGCAGCACTGGATGTGTGCCACATCAAACTCAGGGTGCTGGTTTGTAGTCCATTTGAGGGATCAACCACACACGCATTTTTGCTTTTTGGTTGTGGCCGCCGGTCAAACTTCATCAGTGTTGAACTCCATGCGGGATCAAAATGCAAGTTTGCTTCACCAAGAGAATGTTTTATTTGCTTTTTCAATTGTGAAGAATGACTGGAAGGAAATGTTGCAAATGTGCGACTTTAGCCGACTGCTCCACTAACCACCATGTTTTACAATTTGCAGCTGAGAGTGAGAAAGTGAGTGTTTTAACTCCTAGTTTAATATTTGGTGTGATTTCTGGGAGCAATTCTAAGAGGCTAAGTAAAAATGGGCCCTGGATTCAGAGTCCCATGTACATTCAGTTCAGTAGCATTTCATTTTCCTTCACTATTTTCTTTAATTCTGTTGAGGACTTTTTTGAGCGGCACTCAGTACAAAATATAGAAATTTCAAGTCATAAAGTTTGCCTTTGTCAGCGGCAAAATATGCCTGTGGTGACTTAAGAGCTCATTTCAGCAACCTATTCTCCTACTTAGCCCAACCACATTGTTTGTCTCCATATCACATTTGACAGGCTTGTTTTTGACCCCCTCCTTCTTGTTAATAACAATATGACGTGTGTCAGTGGTGCAGCGGGTGCCACGCAGGAAGTCAGTCCACTGTTATTTCCTGAGCAGCAAGCAGGACTGATAAACGGCAGTGGTTTGCTGAGCGTTTGACAGTTTGCTTATTTCCCTTTTGCTCAGAGGGCCCCTCATCAGCTAATTTCAACATGGCAGCCTCAGAAGCACAAGTCTTTGGGGAAATGTCATTTTTAATTAAATCCCAAGTCCTTTAAGATAAGCAGTTATGCATTAATTTCACCTAGGGCGTGACGTTGTGAGGAGCCCAGGAGCATGACGTATGTCTGTCAAGATTAATCATTGCGCAAAAACTGCCCTGTTTTTTTCTCTGCTCCTTTCCCCTTGCATACAGAGGGAGTCCCTCACTGCCCAACTAACAAAAAAAGTCATGTAAATAGACCATTAACAGTCCCTGGGGGTCTGGCATCTTGGCCATCTGACTCTTATTATGAAGCAAGGAATCTTTTATTTTTTTGTTTGTTTTTTTTGTTTTTTTCAGTGGTTTGCATATCTCCCACGAATGCCGGTCCTACAGTGATCGATGGTATCCACAAATGTGTTTTAAACTGGTGCACAAAGTCAAAGTGAGTGAATAAACATTATGTATCACTCCACAGTGGCTTCAAAGCTGGATCCAATGTGAGTCCAGCATAAACAAGGACCTCAACACTGTGCAGTAGTGGGAGAGGGGTTTAAGCAAGGTTCAAGCATATTGCGCGCTGCGAGTTTTGTCTGAATGCACCAAAAGACAGCTTCTTAACTGAAAGTGAACATGAGTTACCAACTACAGGTACTAGTTATCCCTACCAATGCGTCAGCTAATTTCGGTTTTAATGTTAACATTGTGATAACCCTGTGTTGAGTGTGAATTGGTTTGGATAAGCTTCTTTTTTTTTTTTTATTTAAAGTTTTTTTTATTATTATTTTTCATAATTATAAACATAAAACAACCAACCATACATAAACAAGTAAAACAGACATAATGGAGGTAATGAAAACAAAAATAAGAAACAAACAAAAAGAACAAGACATAGGCAGGTAGGTAGGCAATTCAATAAATAACAACATACATTCGGATGTGAGCAACAGTCCATTATTCAGGTAGTGTGTATGGCCTTAATGTAATACATATCAATACTCCAGTCCAGATGCTCAGCTTTGTACTGCAGTGAACGGAGTCCAGAGAAAAAGCGAAATAAAACACCTACAACAAGACTCACCTTAAAAAATCTATAACAGTTCAGGTCTACGTTGTATAGAGACAATTCACACCGCTTCACTTTTTCTCTGGACCCCGTTCACTGCATGATTACGGTAGGGAACATATTGACTATAGATATGCACTTTATATGACCCCACTTCAAAAAACACGAACTATCCCTTTAAATCTTATATATGAAAGAAAATTACCATTTTCAAATAAATCATCTTATTCTGATATCTTAACCATTGAGCCCAATAGGTAGTCTGTCTATCTATCTTTATTTTTGGATTCTTCCATTTGGGTGCATATTTTTGAATATACTGAGAAATTTTAAATCTCTTATGTACCTATTGCCAAACCTTTTTTGAATGTTCTAAAATAGGGTTGATCATTTTATTTTTCTCATGTTTGACTATTTGTGCAAGAAGCTCAATGTGTTTAAAGGGGGAGATGATTTCCCGCTCAATCTGGACCCAGTACAGACCAGCACCGGTCTCATCTCAGTGTTTTGTAAGCTTGGACATCTCAAAGGCAAAGGCATCTCAAATGACAGACCAGACCCCCCCTCTTCTTTGACTCACATAATTTATCTATATGAATTTGAGGTTTTTTCCCATCCCAGGGAAATTGTTTTATCATTTTGTCATATCTTATTAATTGCTGTTTTGGAATGCATGTGGGTATCATGCCGTAAATGTTCTGTGGTGCTACAACCATTTTTATTGTATTTACTTTACCCCATAAAGTCAGATGTAGTTCACTCCAGTTGTCCAAACTAACTTAGATTTTATCTAATACTTTTTCTATGTTAGTTGTCATTTCACGTATGTCTAGATCTAATTGTATACCCAAATATTTCATCCCTTTTGGTAACCACTTCAAATTAAAGGCAGAGAGCTGACTGCATGAACATGACTGAGACTCTGGCATGGCTTCTGATTTGTGCCAATTGATACAATAACCAGAGACTTTAGAATATGCTTCAATAATTTCTAGTAAAACTGACACAGAACTGGTTGGATCCCAACTCAGTACCAGAATATTGTCAGCATAAAGAAATAATTTGTGTTCCCTGCCACCACCAATGACTCCCTTAATTCTTGACTCTGCTCTAATCAGTGCAGCTAATGGTTCTAAGTTTGCGAACAATAATACGCTGCACCCCTATCTAGTTGACCTGGTTATACCAGTGGCAAATGTCACTGGCCCAGGAGGCGCTGCAGTCCAGGAAAGTAAGTCCGCCGCTGACAGGAACCACTACAAATGCTATCCATGGAGAAGGGGCAAAGGCAGCTGACATGGAGGAGAGAGTGCCCCCGAAGGAGAGTAGCTAATGCAGCGCAGGCGCGCTGACCCTGGAAGACAGCTTTATCCGCCATACTTTGGAGGTGGGGGTGACGAGAACCAGGGAGGTCCAGACCAGGGCAACAGACCAGCGAGGCAGGACTACTACAGAGGCTTCCAACTAAGGGGTCTAATAAACTGTTTATTTCTGACAATTTATTGTAAGTTATAGCCATCATTCTGTGTCCCCCAAAATGTCACAAAGTTTGTATGTACCTTGTTTTTGCAGCTCAAGTCTTCCAGACTCTAAGTCATTGTAAATTGAACCAGCCATACCATTTGCGTTTGTATTTCAGAGGAGGCAATTATGGTTAAGGTTCTCCTACAGCTTGTTCCCTACAGAGGAGTATTAGGGTTAAGTTTTTTGTTTGTTTTTTTTCTTCAAAATTTCAAGAGTAAAGCTGAAACACAATTTGTGAACAAAGTCGAAATGTTGAGGATAAAGTCAGCTCCTCTGATTCATCAAATCCAGTTAGGGGACCTACTGACAGATATGCAAGCTGTCCAAGCCTATCGTCTCTGCGATGACTACATCAATGGAGTATGATGATAAACATACATTTTTTGAAGTGATGTGTGACAAAGTGGGTGAGACCACACCATTTGTCCCTTCACATTTCATTTCTATTCATGTCGTGTCATTGTCCATAGCCACTTATCCCTTTCCAAGGGGTGGCGGGGTGCTGCTTCTGGACCCAATCCCAGCCTTGTCTCAGGGCGAGGGCAGGGTACTCCCTGGACAAGTCGCCAGCTCATCGCAGGGCCCTCACTGATGAGCAATGTGGGATTCAGTATCTTGCTCAAGGACACTTCGACATGCAGCTCAGCCCTGCCTGGAGCCGGGATTTGACCATCCGATCAGTAGTCGACCTGCTCTACCCGCTGAGCTACAGATCATACATCATCAATATAGGAGGCAGGGAAGAATATGTCAAGTAGAGGAAGAGGAAGAGGAAGGAAATTTGAAGCAGCTCAGTGTCCACCAGTGTCCACCATGTCCCAGGACATCCAAGACCAGCAGGGAGCAACAGGTGGTCGACCTCAGCAACGAGAGAGCATGGTTGAGCTCTCGAGTCTTCTGCCATACCTAATGCAATGGCAGACAGATCTTGATGCCAAGGCAGAGCAGGAAAGCAGACAACAAGAGGACAGGTGGCAGATTCCAACATCAGCTTGCCAAGCTCCAACAGGAAGTACATCAGGATCATGTGGATCGTCAGTTGCCCAGGGACAAGGCTGTTGGTGGTCACAAGATCCAAGAGCAGCCAAGAGCAGGCCAGCTCAACAGGAGGGTGGGAGGAGTTACCATTTGCAAATGAGGAAGTGCCTGGTGTTCAGCACAAACAGCTTAAAGGCAGGAACACACCGGCCCAACTGTTGGACGTCTGAAGCATTTGGAGAGACTCAGACGAGGTCGGGAACAAATATGTTCGGTGTGTTCAGCTGCGTTTGAAGCTTTTGGAGCTGTTCGGACGTTGTCTGCTCAGACTCAGCATGCGAAGTCTGAGGAGGTGGGCCGTCGGACGTATGAGCCATTGGATTCTCTGATTGGCGATGTGCTAGCGAATCAGTGCGATGTGTGGGAGGGTTGGAATACTGTGTGCGCATTGAAGATGATGACTTTGACTACCAAAATCCGAGACCCTACCTGTTCAGAGTGGGATAAAATACTGCCGTCGATGGTGAGCAACGCTCCCGAAGAGGAGCGTGACCGCACTTGTGTCACTGCTACCGACGACTTCTCAGCAATGATCCATCCTGCAGTCCTCAGTTTTTTTTTTCGGCGCGATAAAGTGAACTGGAAAAGAAACAACACACCGAGTGGACCCAATGGACAACTGTCCACAGAGTAAGTACAAAAAAATGCATTATTATTTTTATGTGAAGCTCTACATACATTAGACCGATAGCTACTTATAGAGATGTTGTTTTCACAGGCAATACAGATTGGTGTCCTATCGTGTTGTGTTGGAGTGGGCCCTAAAGGGAGAGACACTGGGCAAAGGGAATCGAACGCCATTGCCATCATGTGTGATTGCATCAATCCGATAGAACTTTCCATCAGAGTCTGGTATTCACGTTGGATTTCAAGAGGTGCAGGAGGCAATGGATATAGCCTAATTATTAGCCTATTATGGCTTCGTAAAATCTTACTCTACAAATCTGTACAAATAATAAGCCGGAATATCTATACTGTTTTGTTGGTGTTTTGTTAGTGTTACTGTTATGTAGGCCCTATCTGTATCTGTAAGTAGATAAAACTGCTTTTACTGCAAAACTATAGCCTACCTGAGTCTCTACACATACCAATACAACCAAACATGAAGAGAACACAGACAATTATTTATTTTCTTACAAACATATAAAAAAGTGAGCATGTATATAACATTGAGATACAAAATAAACATTTGCCTTCATGGAAAGTCTTTGTAAATGTGTGTATCTTTTCTTGATACTGTACATCCTCTATTCTTTGAATATGTAAGTTTACTTTTGGTGTAATCCAGTATTGCCTCTACAACATGTGATACAACTGCTTATGCAGAACTGCTAGACCAATGACTACACACATGCTTATCAATAATGCTAACAAAGCATGTAAGTGAGTTTCACATGTAGGAAAAGAAAAAAAATTGTTGAAGACTAGGATGACACTTTGAAGCGTGAAGAGTGGCCTTTCATGACGTCCTCCTTGCTGGGTTTTGGCAGACCGATGCCAGGCGAGGAACTTGAATGTGTGATGATGGGTCTCTGTATTTTATGGAGGGGTCCAGCCTTCTTCGGATGACTCCTTCCATAAGTTCATTTCTGAACTTACGTAAACAGGCTTGGCAATCCATTGTTTTGATTGTTTTTGATAGACAATGTTGTGTCTCTTGCGGCCTGTAATTAGAACATTAGTGAATGATTTCTGGTGATTTCATCAGGTGGATAGCAATTATTATTGTCCTTTTATAACAGATCCAGCACTTCTTTTTCTGAGTAAAACATCTATTTGGACAGATACAATTACTTTAGCATTTACAATCGGTCTTGTTGGCCAAGTGTATTTACACACACACAAGGAATTTGGTCTCTGCATTTGACCCATTCATGAATTAGTGAAACACACAGTGAGGGTGAAGAACACCAACCCAGGGCAGTGGGCTGCCTACTTCAGCGGTGCCAAGGGAGCAGTAAGAGGTTAGGTGCCAGCTGTGGTCCACTGGAAGGGGATTGAATCAGCAACCTTTTGGCTCCAAGTGACAAGCCCTAACCAGTAGGCCACAGCTGCCCCTGCATTACTTGTATATCAGTACTGGTATTGCTATGGCTACAAAGTACAAGATATCTCCACAAGGTCATAGGCTAATTTTGGTCCTTACCAGTCTCTGTTGTTGCCTGTTGACGTGGTTGGTCATGGTTTTCATTGTGGTCCATGACGGCCAACATTGTCCGTGCCTGCATGGATGGATAGGCAAAGTGAAGACGCTTCGGGCAGTACTTCAGTAAAGAGTTGTGGAACACCTCTAGTTGTCCTGGTAAAGCCGAATCAAAGTAGACAGAAATTAGAAAACATTGCAAAATGTAATTGATGAGCACATGATCTTTTCAAGACTGCCATGGTTTCATGATTGAAAATCACTCCAATATGCGTTTCATACCTGTGTGCTTGAAGAGAGTCATTTGATTCAGATCATTCAGTAGACGTGTGTCCATAACTACTTCGTACAGGGCTTTGTAGGCAGGTGAATCATGTGGCAACCACTTTTTTATCCGTTGTTCATCTGCTGAGAGGTCATCGTGGTAGCATCTGTGTTCATTTCCATCGTCCTCCCATCGATGAACACCACGGATATGATGGAGGACGGACGTCCATCGTCTCCGTAACTCCTGATTTATTGTAGCACAAGTAGAAAACATTTTTGTATTCTGTTACATTCCTTGCACATTATTTTTCTAAAAAAAAATCCTGAATGCCATAATTTAATTGATGCCAGTTGTCTGTGGTGATTGTTAGCCAGCAGTTTCACTGTGCATTACACCGTACGCTGTATGTGTTCAATAATAATTTCAGAAATGCATCTTTCACTTTCCACTGTGCATGCTTGTACCTTTGCATCTCCTTTACATGAGCTGCAGCTCCACCACATGTGGTTGCTCACACTTTTTGTCCATGGTGCAAGGTCCTTGCAACTTCTCCTGTTTGCTGCCACAACCATTTTCTTTTTTATCCCTAAATTAATATGGAAAAGAATGAAAATTCTGATTAGAGCATCCACATGCAAAATGATGTTGGGCTCCTTTGCATAATGTAACCCTTGTAAACTAACCTTTTGTCACATGCCAAGGGTCAAACTGGTGTGTTACATCTGGATAGTCCTCTCTCATCATCTTCCTAATGGAGGGATGTCTATCAGTGGTTACCACTTTTACAGCAATCCCTTCATCCAACAGCTTATCCAGCCCTTTCTTGAAACCCATCGGCTCCATGGCGACTGAATTTTTGGCTTGGGTCACCTAGAGGGCACAAGTTTACAAATAAGTTTGGTCTGGCCTTCAGTGGAGGCGGTCACATTCCTTCCTCATCTTGCCTGCTTTGCTCTCTGTGTCTCGAGAGACTCTCTCCACCCTGCTCTCCAAACAGAAAAATCATGTCATAATGATCATGTCATCAGACCCCAGTATGGACAAAGAGAGCTTTGAAAAATGGAAGGCTTCTCGCCCTAAACCTGAACAACCCCAATCTTATCTGCTTTCGGCCTCCCTAAATAGCACTGGTCTTGGCCAAGGAAAAACAACTCCCCCGGAGAACTTGGGAGTGAGACACTCTCGCTTTCCTTCCCCCAACTCCCAAAGACACCGGCAAATTGTTGTCTCTTCCTGGGTCCTGATCAAGGTTGTCTCCATGGCTACTGGCTATGTTATCGCTATGTCATCCTGTGGACTGAGACACAAAGATTGGGTTGCCAGGTGAAGCAACTCTCAGGCCTACACACAAACTCTACCATAACACTGGACTACACACATATACTGACATGCATTCATTTGTAGTTTTATTTTATTTACCTGAATTAAATCCAAACCAACGATCTGTTTGGTGGCGTCATCCATAAAAGAATAGGTTGTGTACTTAGATGAATGACCTGGGCTGTCGCTCCTCCCATCCCCGCAGATGTGCACTTCTTCTCCATCCAGAGTCTGGCAGATGAGTTTGGCTTTGATTGCATTTTCCTATTTCTTGTAGGTTTCATCAATAGTTGGAATGAGATAACTTGACTGTATATTGTAATACGTTGTTTTCTGAGGTAGCTGAAGATTCAATAGCCCAGCCCAGTCAGCAATGTCTGTGTATGTCGCACCTGTAAAGAGTGTGGCTGCTGCTGTGAGGACATTATTCTCAGGCATTCCTCGTGTATTGGGACAGGATTGCCATTCCCCAGTGTGTCTATTATTGCACTCCCATTTTATTGTTAGTTGGCTGCCAATTGTTTTTTTGGTTTGGTTCAGATCGCACATTGAAGCTCCGCAACTTGGACATCTCTGAAATAGTTCCATCAGTTTGGACTCGTTTACAATCCACTTTCTCTCATGCCAGCCTCCTGGCTGTCCAGAAAGGCTTGTTGAACTTCCTGTGGTAGAGGAGGAGGGGGTTGAGTAGGGGACAAAACTTGTGTCTGCTGGATCAGCAGCTGGCTCTGAGGTCATGCTGATGTCGAAGGCAGATGTTGCGCTGATATCCATCTCCGCCTGTGCTGTGTCGTGTGGTTCCTGTTGTTGACAAATCAACATAGTTCATCAAATTTTCAGTATAAGATTAGAATTTGTATTTTTTAATCAATCTTGCTGGGCAAGCCCGCAGAGCAGTGAGGGGTTGGGTGCCTTGCTCAAGGCCACTTCAGCCGTGGTCCACTGGTTAGGGACCAGCAACCCTTTGGCTCTAAACTTGAACCAGTAGGTCACGGCTGCCACCCGTTAGTCACCTCACAAAAAACTGTAACTAACATACACAATCTTCAGCTCCTTAACTACATTTGTGCTTTACTGTAATTGTAATCTAGACATAATGGATCCTTGATACTGGACATCCAAGTTTGCCACTCACATCGAATGTTAGACCTCTTCTTGGGCTGCACACAGTGGTCAGCATGGACACAGATGCAGTGCCCTACACAAGGAATAGATGCATGTAATAATGACTTTCTGGTGACATGGCACAGTACCTGTAAAAACAGCATGAGAAAAAGTTCTTTAGCCTACCGGTTGTGTCCATGTGGGTGCAAGGCCAGACGGTGACTTGGTGCATGTTGCCTGTGCACAAGTTGTATATATATATATATATATATATATATATATATATATATATATATATATATATATATATATATATATATATATATAGTTGTAGTATACTGTTGCAATTTACTTTTATTTCATTGTATTTTTTATATTATATATTTATTTTTTTATTTTTTTATTTCTATTTGATTTGATTTATACTGTTTCCTTGTACTGCAACCCTGGCACAGCAATTTCCTTTGGGATTAATAAAGTCCTTATCTTATCTTATCTTATCTTATCTTATCTATTGTTTATGTGACGTTAGCCTACACAAAGATCAAACACTCATTTTGACATGGGACGTTATGGGAAGGTTATGTCAGCTCTTCTTATCAAACTTTGCAGTACACTCAAATCAAAAGAGCGATTGTATGCTAAGTGTAACCAAGCCCCACAATTATTTCATGCCACAGTAACGGTAAAAGGTATGATAAACTCATCGTATTGTCAGGTGAAAAGGTAATTAATAACGTTACAATAAAACTGAAAACGACAATGCGAGTCGGACTAACGTGAAGTTTCAGTGATAACGTTAGCAATGTATAAACCAAGGAAGGGTAAAAATTATAACGTTACTTACAGGCATGGATGATGAACTCTGTTCTGCCTCTGTACTGAATATGGATGGGACGGCCGTATCCTTCAGATGTAGCAGCATCTTTCTCGTAGCATACTGCATTTTCTCTTCGTAGTCCTCCGGTTTAAAATGCTCATCGCAAACACGATATTGATTTATTTTATCCACTGGTGTTGTTGCAGGAGTGCCGAGGACAGCAAGCCAAAGATTTCTTCGTTCCACTGGTTTTGGGATTCTGTGAAACATTATGTTCGTGTATGCCCTCTGCTTGTTATCGCAGCCCTTCACACAGCAAATAACCATTTTAACACTAACACTGGTAGTTGTGGTGCTGCGTGCTGTCGGTGTATTGACGGAAGTTGAGGGTTTTCGGGTGCTGGTCTCAGGTTTCATGTCTTTGCGCGTGGTAGCGGTGCTTTGCCTGTGCTGTGGCCGCAAATAGTTCCAGATATAAATTGGTCTAGTAAATCCCTTCGTGTTAATTTGCATTTATATGTGTACTCGATATGAATGTAGGTCACGAGAAATAATTACAAAAAATCTTGAGTTATTTGATTCGCTTTTGCAACGACATGCTAGCTGGACACTCCGGATTACAGCGACTATGCTAAACTAAAGCTAACCGCGGCGTTTCTAGATTAGGACAATGGCTGGGTCGGCTAAAAAACGCTTTGGCTCAATCATCCAACTCTAGGGACTGCGGGGAGTGACTCAATTTCACCTAGGGGTGGCGTACTCCTTTAAGGAGCGGAAAAGCAGGAGACAGAGGCGACAGGAGAAATTGAGGGGAACCAAGGTAGCTGAGCATGTAGTCAAGCCTGTGGACTCTGACTTTTTTTTTCATTCCAGGGGACATTGCTAAGCTACAGAGAGAAGACCCCACACTCAAAACCTTGTTTTCTAAATGTGTGCCTGAGTCAACCCAAGTAACAGAGAAAGGAAAGGATGTGTTTGTGGTTAAGGGAGACAAGCTGTATTGCCGTAGTCAGATCAGTGATCAGCTGGCCATTCCCCAGAGTTTGAGGCCCGCAATCCTTAATCTGAGTCATTCTATCCCTTGGGCCAGACATTTAGGGCAGGCAAAAACATTTGCAAGAATGATTCCCTGTTTCTATTGGCCCCAGCAGTATTCTGACACAGTTAAATACTGTCAGTCCTGTCCACAGTGCTAGCTAACAGCCCGAGGCAGGAAGGGAGAAATGGCCCCTCTGATTAACATGCCCATCAGTGATACACCTTTTTCCCGCATTGCCATGGACATCGTAGGCCCACTAGAAAGGAGCAGTGGAGGCAATAAGTATATACTAGTAGTCTGTGACTATGCAACAAGATATCCTGAGGCCTTCCCCCTGAAGAAGATCAAGGCCCGCCAGATTGTCAGCTGCCTCATTCAGCTGTTTTCCAGAGTTGGCATCCCAAAGAAGATCATTACAGACCAAGGTACAAACTTCACATCAAGTTCTAAAAGAGGTGTACAGTCTGCTGGGAATTCAAGGTGTGAGGACCAGCCCCTACCATCCACAGACTGACGGCCTCATTGAGCGCTTTAACTCAAGTCCATGCTGAGGTAGTTTGTTAACTCTGGGTCTGATGGGGACCAATGGCTTTCATTTTTGTTGTTTGCATACAGGGAAGTCCCGCAAGCATCAACCAGCCTCTCATCTTTCAGCTTTTGTATGGTCATCCAGTGAGGGGGCCAATGGACGTCATGAAGGAGGCTTGGGAGTGTCCGAGGCCACAACTGCAATGCAGTGAGCTATCATATGTGCTGAAGATGAGAGACAAATTAGAGATGTTCCAAGAGCTTGCAATTAATAATCTGGTTCAAGCACAGGAGAGACAAAAGAAGAGTTACGACAAGGTGTCAAGTAGGAGAGTGTTCCAGGAGGGCCAAAAATTTCTCCCTCTGCTGCAAACATCTGACAGTGGTCTCTTGGCCAAGTGGCAGGGGCCATACATTGTCAACAAGAAGACAGGTCCAGTCACGTATGAACTCTTGTTGCCGGACCGCTGGAAAAAGCATCAGGTGTTCCATGTAAACCTGTTGAAAGAGTGGGTAGACCAACCAGAGCACTCTTCCACCTTGTGGGCACGCACAGTAGCTGATGAGGAACAGCTGCAGGAGCAGTATTTTCCATCTGCATCAGAGACTGCTGTTTTTCTAATGTAAGTCATCTCACACCAGATAAACACCAGGAACTGCAAGCCCTCATGACAAAAGAACTCTTCAGCCTTAAACCAGGTTGTACTCACCTCATTGAACATCAGATCCATCTGCGGTCACCTGAACAGCAGCCTATCAGGGACACAACCTGCCGCATTCTAGCCAGGCTGGTTCCTGAATTGAAGCTGGAAGTGGAGGAGATGCTGGCTACAGGGATCATCGAGCCGTCTCACAGTGAGTGGTGCAGCCCTGTAGTGTTGATCTCAAAGAAGGATGACACTAAATTGACAAGTGTCAATTTTTCAAAGCTTAACCCTTTAGGCGCCGGGGTTTATTTTAAAAAATACTAGATTTTGACATCTAAATTTCAGAAGGCTCTGGCTTGAAAATGGTTTGAGATAGAGACAAAGTGTAAATGAGACAAATATTGAGAATGACCTAAAGTTTATCTTGGGAGTAAATTTCCCCATCTAATTAGCATATTATGACGTCATATGGTGGCGGCCATATTGGATTATGTCATTTCCATGAAATACCTGATATTTTGAAAGAGAGTTGAACTTATTTCATCATATTCATCCCCTCCATCCATTTGTTATGTTGTCCACACATCAAGTGAACAGGGAAAAAGTAAATTCTAAGCCAACAGTTGTAAACTAGAACTATTACTACACCACAAAACTCATGTAAACAGTATGCGTTTTCTTTTTTTTACCCACCACAACCCCCCCAGGACACTTTTTCTTTTTCTTGTCTTTTTTTCTTTCCCTTTTCTTGTTTTCTCTTCTCTTCATTATTATTATTATCATTATTATTATTATTATTATTATTATTATTATTATTATTATTATATAACAGTAGGCATCTTTTAGCTGCAGAGGCCTTATCTGTGCCCATCTACCAGATAAAAGTTTGCAGTATTTGTAGAATGTGGAGCCTGTCATGGCAAGGCACAGAGAGAATAAGAACTATAGCTCTGTCACCACAATATCCAATTTGCTTATCAGAGAGCTTTATCCATTCCTGATATACTTCCTCATCTCTAAAGTAAGCCCATCCACCATTACCATCATCATCATCATCATCATGTCCAGCCCTGTTCTGCCTTCCCCTGTTTCCCCTACGAAACCCATCAGCCCTTCTATGGACACTTCGCCCACGTCTCCCCCTGCCATCCCCTCTAGTGTTGTGAGAAGAGTTGGACTCGTGTGTGCTCGGTGCTTCGTGAACACTGCTGCCTCGCACAGCTGCACCACTGCCGCGGATGGATGCTACGTGACCGTCGCGGTAGAGAGAGTGAACACTAACGCTGGTCCCAGCGCTGTTCTCACCACCACCGCTACTTTTACCACATCCATTCACTCCCCTACTGATACGAGTTCGTGTATCATTTCCATTCCCACCTATGTTGGGCAAAGGGTCGTATGTTTGTGCTTGTGCATGTTCCTCGCTCTGCGCGGCAGCGCCATTGCTATACAAAGACGCACCGCGACTAGCAAGCTTACTAATTGCCCGACCGTCATCTCCCAAAGTTAGATTTTCCATTTCAGAATCAGAATCAGCGAATGGGAGCTCAATCACTTCCCTGCGTGTCAACTATTTGCTTGCTATTGTCGTTTATTTCGTCTCAATAACTTCTAAATCCACCATTGCCGCTTCAGCAGAATAGCTCCGTTGCGCGCTGTCTCCGGTCTCTCACCCAACAGTTTGCATGGGACTTCCTTGAACATTTTGCATTGAAGCATGACGTATTGACGTATGAGCTAAGGTCTAAGTAAGAGATGTCTGCTAGCTAGTGGTGAGGAGTATGAACGACATGTAACCCCCCGTTAGGAGAAAACAGCTGTTTTGTTGAGTACAGTGCTGTGTCGCAAATTTGCGACTTTGGCGCTTAAATGCTGTATCTGCCTTTGGTCCGTATCCTATGCCAAGGGTGGATGAACTGATTGAGCACTTGGGAAATGCCAGCTTCCTGATGACCCTTGACCTCTGCAAGGGGTACTGGCAAGTGCCCTTAACAGACTCATCAAAGGACTTCACAACATTCAGGGTCCCAAGTGGCCTGTTTAGATTCAGAATGATGCCCTTCGGTTTGCATGGAGCTCCAGCAACGTTTCAGAGGTTAGTGGATCAGATGTTGAGAGGAGCAGAGGAATATGCAGCGGCCTACATTGATTACATTGTTATCTTCATTCGAACCTGGGAGGAGCACATGCAACATCTTAACGAGGTGTTCCAACACATCAGGAGTGCGGGCCTGGTTATCAACGCCAATGTCACATTGCCAAGCCTGAGGTTCAGTATCTTGGCTATGTGATTGGAGGTGGTGGTATCCGTCCTCAGGTAGGAAAGGTGGAGACGATTGCAGCATCTCTGTTGCCAAACACCAAGAGCTATGGTCATTCTAGGGGTTGGTTGGATGGTATCGTTGTCTCATTCCTGACTTTTCATCAAGGGCTGAGGTATTGACTGATATGACTCATAAATCCAGCCCAGTTAAGGTTAAGTGGACTCAAGAAAGTGAAAATGCTTTCAATGACTTAAGAGACTGTTTGTGTCAAGAAAATGTTTTGCAATGTCTGGATTTCACTCTTCCCTTTGCTGTGCAAACAGATGCATCAGACTTTGGTCTTTGGTTGCCTGTGCAGTACATCAGTCGTAAGTTTTTTCCAAGAGAAATTAGGTATTCCACAGTTGAAAAGGAAGCTCTAGCTATTAAGTGGGCTTTAGACACTCTGAAATATTATCTTATTGGCAACGAGTTTGTTCTTGAGTCTGACCATCAAGCATTGCAGTGGATCCACAAGATGAAAGACACTAATGCTAGAATCACAAGATGGTACTTGTCTCTCCAACGTTATCGTTTTCAGGTCCAGTATCGACCAGGCTGTGAGAATGTCATTGCTGACTTCCTGTCCCGTGACTCGGAGGAGTAACATTTTTAAAGCGGGGGGGGGGGTTGAGACCACACCATTTGTCCATTTACATTTCATTTCCATTTGAGTTAGTATGCTTGTGTAGTTTGTTTAACCAGTATTCCATCTTTGTTCAATATTATGCAGACACATCCTATCCCGGGTTTGGTTTGATTTTGCAGTATATATTTAAGTACAGATCATTTACATCAACATGTCCGGATAAATCAAACACTTATGTGCAATTAAGTAACTTTTACAGATGCATTGTTTTGTTGCTTCTGTTTCATTCTCACCATGTGGTCCAGTGGCAAAAGGAGAAAAGGTTAATTACTTCCTGCTTTTATAACCTGGATGACATTATCAGTGAGGTCATCAGGCGGTATCATCTCTGGGGGGATGTAGATTGTGTGGGAGTGTGAAATGTGTATAGTTTGATATTATGTGGTGTATTTTGACCACAGATGGGTGTGAAGCTTATGTGAATTCCCATTGTGTGATGACATGAGGATTAATAATATGGATGCTTACTGGTTTTTTGAAGAAAAAGGAGGCTTCCCTGCCGCTTGGGTGAGTCCAGGTGGATTCCTGTCTTTGGCTCTCAGCATGCAGGGGAAGTCAGACGAGTAGTGATGGGAACAGCAATTCTTTTTACTGTACTGAATCTCTAGAATCCGTTCATTAAAATGATTCGTTCAAAAGATTCGTTCACCAAATCGTTCAGTGCTCTCCAACTCCCTGAAGTGATAAGCAGCCAAACAATCTGTCATTCAGTTAATAATTCAGCCCTGAGGTTCACGTTCACTTACTGAGGGATGGTGCATTCAGGGACTATAGTACAGTATCATTCGCAGGAGACGCAGTGCTGCTCTGAGTGGTATACATGTAGTAAAATTATTACATGGTGAAAGTGTCCTCTGTGCACAGTAAAATCATTTAACATGATGTTACACGGATGTTAGCAACACAGCGTTAATTTTAGCAGTATGGTATGGAACGTGAATCATGTCCTCTGCCCTGGCTGAGTGAGAGACACAGTGCCACTTGCAACACAGTACATGAACGAGAATCACGTCCTCAGCGTCAGTTCTCTGCCTGCAGTAGGTTCGCGAATCATGAACGAATCACAGGGCGAACGTGATTTACGTCCTGGCGTCCCTCGTTCGCGAACAACCTGCTGAGGACATGAATCATGTTCACGCTGTCACTGAATCAGCGTGAACGTGAATCACACTCGGGAACGTGAGTGGCGGCAGCTGCTGAGAATCACGTTCGCAAACATGAGTGACTTTTACTGTGCAGTAAAATCACTTAAGATGATGCTACAGATGTTAGCAACACAGCGCTAATTTTCGCTGTACGGTTACTGAATGTGAATCATCTCCTCTGCCCTGGGTTAGTGACACAGCACCATTTTCAGCACAGTATGTGTACGAGAATCACGTCCTCAGTGTCTGTTCTCTGTGTGCAGTAGGTTCGTGAAGCGAGAACGAATCACAGTGCGAACGAGAATCACGTCCTCACAGTTCTCTGTGTGACTCACGGCAGTTCCAGTCCCGGCTGGCATGCTCGCGGCTGAGTTCAACTGAACTGAGAAAGGAACGAATCAGTCCATGAAATGATCCCGTTCACTTTGTTCACTGAAAAGATTTGTTCGTTCGAATGACACATTCGCAACCATCACAACACTACAGACAAGTGTGTGGTGTCAGAGAGAGAGGACACCAGGTATGCAGGAGAGTGCACAGTGTGTCTCACTGTAACATTGAGTTGAGTTTTTTTTTTTCAGTAAAGCTGAGTTAACTGTTATTTCTTTGATACCTTTTGCAAACATCTCTTTTTGTTTGGTTCACTGTGCATTTTGGTGGCACTCTTTGAAAAAAAAATAAAATAATGATACTTGAACCCTGCTTTGCGAGTCTGCCTCCTGCACTCCATTCACTCAGGCCAGCCCCACAACATGATGCAACAGCATTAATTGATATAGTATCATATCAGTATAGTAAAGTTCTTACCAACCTAACATAATTCAAGATATATATATATATATATATATATATATATATATATATATATATATATATATATATATATATATATATATATATATAAAAATATACATTTCGACTTTTTTCTTTTTGTGCATAATAATAATAATTAAAAAAAAAAAAACCTCCTTCCTCTGATTTTTTTTTCTCACCCTGACCTTAATACTCCATATTCCATACGGTCCCTGAATGTAAACGGAGATCACCTCGTAAGACGTCCTGATATTGCAGCAAACAACGCCGTTTCTTACTTACGCAGCAGGCATCTGTCCTGGTAACACTTAGGCTCCTAAATATTTCCTCTGGAAGTCACAATAACCTATGTGATTTTGGCCAGTGGCAGGCAGTGCGCTCGATAGCTTCGGAAATTTCCGCCCATTTCCGACATTGCATCGTATTGCAACTTCACCCTGCCTCCATTTTGCTCTCGTGTGTATGTGTGCGTGCACAGTGTCGGTGCAGACTGGAGAGACAACTGGACCGAAAGCGACGGCACGGTGAAATTTCTACAGAAATGGACGGGTAATACTTGCTCAGCGATGCTAACTATGGCTCATTTGACTTCTATTGAGGTTTTAGAAAGCACGGGGTATGTTAATGCGTCATTTTATGGAGAAACCGAAGAGGGGTCGTATGATTGTGTTAGCGGGTTTCCATAGCCACGCGCTCTCTTCCATCAAGGAAGTACATAATGTTAGCATGGTAGCGTAACTTAGCTAACGCCCGCTGTTTATTACATTATCTGCATTGTTACTTAGCTTTGATAAAATGCTTCCTAGGGAAACGTTTTAATAATGCCCCGTAATGCACTTGCTCACCATAATAGTGTTTTGCAGCAGTGTGCTAACAAAGCAGCTGGTGAAGCTTACCGTTATGCTAACTGGCGTACAGTAACGTTATCCTTTGTGTTGTAGCCAACAAGCTAGATTTTAGTTAACGTTCCAGTAAATCTACTGAGTATCATGATAAGCATGAGATGGGTCCTGGTTTTTGATCAGTGTGGGCCAGAAAACAACAAACACTTTTAATAACGTGGAGAGTTGGACTGTGTTAAAAGGCAACTAACGTTACCATTGCTAGCACTGTTGCACTTACTTGGCTGTGTATGATATCGAATGGTACATTAAGTATTCTTGGGACTTTTGGGTGACCGCCCTTTAAACGAAGCATGACCTAAGTGTTACTCAAATATGTGAGGAATCATAAATGAGCCCCCTGGTAAACGGGCTGATGGAAGAGCATAACATCAGGAAGTCGTTGGAGGATGTTGATGTGGTAAACAGATGGGATACACAGACACAGTTGTACATTAAAGATGAACACCCCAAAATCAAAATAAGGACAGGTTCAATATCCACATTGTAGGAGATGCACATTTAAAGGCAAGGTAAAATGTTTCACAATAACGTTATACTATTTTAAATGAGGCCAAAGAGATGCCAGCCTAGAAATCCTATTGTCTAGCGAAGGGACAGACTGCAGCAAAAATCACATCACCATTTCTTAGAAGACGATTAAATGCAATAAATTCCATTCCAACTAAAACCACAACTGAAATTGCAATCAAAATATCTATCCAGTATGATTTATATCGTCTCTCATATCCTTCAGCCCTTATACAAGTGGTTGGTAGATTAAAAACCAGCTTGCCTTTCTGTATTCTTTCACTTGTAACAAAAATATCTAAAAGCCGTAAGTGTCTTGCAGATCGTTCAATACGTGATACGTCAGAACTCAAAAGAGGCTACTTGGATGACAGACTCATTAGGCATAGAGAGTATGTCACAAATTACTTAGTCCTCCAACAAAGGGTGACCAACATCTGATGCATGTCTATCATACTGAAGCTTTTCCCTTTTGTATTTTTTGGATTATTTTCCCCATTTTAAACCGCCTTATTTTAACCATATGATTTTCTCTTTCAGCATCAGTGATGTTGCAGTTGGTGTGAAGGTGAGTTTTTTGCTTAGTGTTCACTACAAAATATAAATCAAAATAAATCAAATACCCAAATACCATTTTTGAAAGTGGCAGGCCTGCAGGCCTGTCATCATGATAATCATTTTGATCAATAATCACTCAAGTTTTCAACGTAAGTTAGTGAAATTTATTGTTATTCATGTGTAATGGTAATAGATGTTTTGATGATCTGCGATGGGTGTCCAGGTGTAGGTTGTATGAGCTATTATGCTAGCCATGATGATGGACATTTTTGTCCTAGGTAGGAGTAGTTTGGTCTGTTTATGAAATAACATTGCAGCAGTGACTACTGCCAATCAGGACAGACAATTAACAATAGATGCAGGTGCATGTAGTATCATATCCATGTGAAAATTGTGACAGAAAACCACCCACATTTACTAAATTACCTTTGCCTTACATTTTTCCACAACAGTCTCTCACAGACCAGATTTTCTTGGCTTTCAAAGGGGTACTAAACACGTTCACTTCATTCAGTCATTTGAGCCAGGGCACAAGTGCACCTTGTCACCACCATGGCTCTGTACTGACACGTCGTACTCAAACAATAATACACTTCCGGGGTATCAACTTCTACAAGCACCTTTTCCTGCATTTTGTCCTATTAGAAGAACAAATAAGAAAACAAACTTTTTTTTACAATTATTTACAGGTATCAGGTGTGTCTAAATTCTTACATTTGGCATGATCTGTGATATTTCTTGACTTACCTTAAGCCTAAAGAAGTCAACACTGCATTAACTAATGACAGTCCTTGCAACACTGTTGTGTGTACTGTGTACAGAGATAACGCTGTTTTGCTTTTGGGTATGGATAGACTGATTTTTGTGTCTCACTTGAAAGTTCTGAAAACACTGCATTCCTCTTGTAATATCCTGGCCTCTCCAAATTAGCGACATGTATAGCAAAGCTCCTCTTGACAAAGTTAAATGATCCAATCCATAAAAGTACAATTTGAATTTCTTATCAGAGGCCCCAAATACTTATTAATTTTCCAGAGTTACTTTGTTTAGAACCCTCTGGTTTTAAATAAGACTGTTCTGCACTGACAACCAGGGGCTACACTGTCACGTTATAGTGTGACAGCAAGCTAATGCAAACAGACCTTTCTATTACCGTCTGTACCTGTGAATTGTACCAGTGAGACATTAGTGCGTAGAGTTTTTGGGGCTGATGCAGATTGGGAAGTAAAAAAATTCCGATATCGATATTGGCAGATATAGACATTTGTGTCTGTCAAACACTTGCATATGAAATGTAAGTAGGATTTCTTACAATTTACAATGGGAGTTTAACAATCCTAAGCTTCTTTTTCTGCATTAAAATCACAAAAAAAGTTTCCATTTCAGCATATATTGCACAACATAGCAGTGATTTTGATATATCTGGGATAGGCTGATATCGGCCAACCAACATATTAGCCAGGGTCTTGTATAAATGTAACACTCTTCCATATCAGGGTGTCTATTTATTTTGACTTTTTAATAGGGTTGCACCAATACCATTTTTTTCAAACACAGTACAAGTATTTTTCCTTTGTGGCATCACTTGCCGATACTGAGTACTGATACCGATATTTCTACCACAAAAATGACCTTTAGGTTACAGATGCATTGAATTGGAACACAGATTTATTTTCTTCTCTGCTTGCTACAACAAATGATAATAAATTAAATGAAAATAGATGTGAATAATCATCATTTCCTTTGTCAACAAAAAAAGCTCCACATTGGCACCACCTCCTCTATTAACAAAGTGAAACTTGACAAATATCAATGAAACTTGACAAATTAAACAATGAACATTATTACACAGTTAACAGTCAACTTAATATGGCAGTTAAACTATTGCACAGTCTCCACATTTGAATCAGTGGGATATAAATTGAAGTAGCTTAGATCTGTCACATCAAATAAAGAAAAATAATTCAAAAACATTTATTTATTGTCACTTAACATTTAATTATACGTATATATAATACTGTAGATATGTATTATCTTCTCTCTTCAAGGAAAAGAAGGGCTGCATTTAAATTAAAATAGTGAAAATGAGTAAAATAGCTTTTTAATGATTGTGCATCTTAAAATAAAGAGCTTCAAATAACACTTCTGTTTCTGTTTCCCCTCAAGTAAGGTTATACTCTTTCACTCCTGGACAGCGTCTCCATCAGTAAATGGCTTTTTGTATTGACCAAAAATACATCGACTCCGGGGGAACATTCATCAGCTCTTAGAGACAAGATGTGGAGTTATTTTTCTCTGTTGTCTCTGGGTCACTCGTCTCTCTGTCTCCTCTGCCTGTATCGCTCACTCGTCTTTCCGTCTGTCACTCGCTTTTCAACTCTTTTGTCGGTCTGTATTCAGAGTCGTAGTGTTTATCGCTTTGAATGCATATGGGGTGCCTGAACTCCCATGCAATTGGTCAGTGGATTTCCTAATCCACTTAACCGGCAGCGCCAGTCAAAACTGCAAATACTTCAATAATTTATTGACCATAGGTCCAGGTCCGTATAGGATGCTGTCTGGATCCGGACCCTGACCAAGGTCCGCCTGACACAAAAATTGGAAATGACAACAAGACATGTGAAGCCTCCCTCTTATTGCGGTCATCAGTTTCATGCAATCTAAGGTCTAATGCAAGAAAGTGGTATCGGTGCCTGGCATGGGTGAATTTTTGCATGTATGAGTATATGAGTGCAGTATCGGCCTGGTACCCGATGCCAATATCAGTGCATCCCTACTTTTTAGAGAAAAATAAATAAATAATAGAGGGTGTGTTAAAGTCCGAGGCACTAAAGCATCATGGTATGCATTTATGGGTTTACTTAATTATTGGAATATTAATGAAAGCCGTGAGGAGGATGGCAGTGAGTGGTCACATAGCTATTTCTCCTCTAACTTAAATAAAAAGCAGTGTTGCATTGACATTCTTGTTCTTGTGACATGTTCTAACAATCTGTTCTTGAAAAGCCAATGTTAACAGCCAAGAACTACTGTACGGCTTGCCTATAGTTTCCGAATTTTCATCAAAGGGGTCAGTATTAACATCTGCTGGGGCACTAAATTACAATCATCTTGATAACCAATTAGTTTTCTTGATTAATCTGTTAATCATTTTCAAAAGTGAAATGCCTCTAACCGAACCATGGAGCCCAGTGGTGGTGTCATATTTTGTCTGATCAGAACACAAATATTAAATTGGTTTACTATGATTCAAGAAAATCGGCAAATATTCGTATTTAAGACAGCAGATTTTTTAAAATTGTTGACCTGATGGTTATAATGGATGTACATTAGATTCCACTCAACAAAAATATGAAAAATCACACATGGAGAACTGTCTTATCCTGAGGAGAAAAACACATGCCAAAAAGACTAAACTGTATTTCATTTTAAAGTCCTTACTTCCATGTTGTACTTCGGTGGTAACGCCAGAACAATGAGATTTCTTTAAGGAATTTGTTTTTGCACTTTTACAGCATGAGAATGATTTAATCAAATGGGTAGAGCTTGTGTCCCTGCTGATCATCAGTCAAACCTGTTTCTTTGTGTAAGCGTATTGTTGTTCTGGCTTGCTAACCTGATTTGTTGAGTGCCAGCTGCATTTTTGTCTGCACAAAACAAAGTTAAAGTCGTCTCAAAGGGAAATGGAACAGTCATAAAATGTTGATTCCTCTTATATATTCCTCTTATATGGTGGGTCCTGCCATGGTGTTTAATTCATCAATATTTCAGTGTCATATAGAACAGAGATAGTTGCCAGCTGTTGCAAGAGAAATCTTTTATTCGACTCTTGCAGCTTATGCACCGTGTGCCCACATTTTGGCCCAAGCCCGACAACTTTATTGCCCTTTCAATTTATTTGTGCCATGTCGCTGTGGCGGGGCCTGCAACATCTAGTTTATCGTAACCATAAAGAATGTTGGTAACAAAAGAACAAATTGTTCAAATTCAGTCAGACAGAAACAAGGAAGGGTGCATGAAGCTATTATAAAGTTTTGTGTGTAGTGGGTCTCTAGCCAGGTTCCTTTTCATCCCATCAGTCAGGTTTAAGAGCACAGGGCGCCCATCAGCTCTGGCAAGCCTTCCGGGACCTAGTATAGCTCAGGATGAAATGACACTTGTTGACATCTTAAATTCAGCAAGATTAAACCCACACCAGAGAAGGAGGAGCCAGCCTAGTCTTCTGCTGTTTTATGTCTCTTCCCACCTACTCCTCTACCCTGCTTTTGTTACCTTAAGCTGTCTTTGGAGACCTCTGTTTTATTTTCTTTGAGGGCCTGTCTGGAAAATGGAAATAGTTTTCCCCATTATTTCACAACTATGGCTGACCATCTTGTCTGTCTTCTTTTTTTGTCAACAGAGAGGATCAGATGAGCTGAGTATGTACAACAGTCCCAACTCTGGCATGAGCAGTATCAGTGGTGAGTTCGTTCCGACCACCCCTGAAGGGGGGGGCTGGACAGAATTTGCATGTAGCCATTTGATTGGAAGTGACAGAAGGCATTGAAAGGAAGGATTAATAGGTGTTTGAAAAGTCTGAAACAGGCTGCGTGAGTTGAACCGTTCTCTCGTGGGAGCTATTTAGTGTCTGAATAACATCACGCTCCTCAGTAGGTGGGCACCCACACACCACAGTGTGTGACTGGAACAGACATAGTGGATACCACTGCATTTTAATGCCTCCTCACTCTTCAGTTGATATCAGAAGCATCTCAAAAACATTGCAGAATTGTGGAAGACTGAAAGAGCTTTTCATTTTGCCAGGAAAAGAAGATGGACAAAGTTAGGCTGCAAAAACATTGCCAGCCAAACGCCTTAACCCCATTCACCACGGTTTTGTCAGATCTTTTATCAAAGTTCCAGTCTACTAATGCTACATAGCACCCCCATCCAAGCCAGTGTTACCCAAGGGACCTTTCTGATATTGTGCGATAAAGAAGCTCAGGCTGTTTTTGTTAAGGTACCTTTACAATAACAACCTCTCGTGATCTTGAGTAACCAGACCCCTGCAGACATGGATGAACAATTCTCAAAATAAACATTTTTTTTTTTTATGGTGCAAGCGTCTTTTTTTCAATTGCCCTCAGTGACTGTCTGCAGCAGCAGAGAAAAAGGCACAGTCCATAGTGTCCTTCTCTGAGCGCTTCAAGTTGAAAATTTGTCAACTTTTCAGAAAGAACCTGATGACGTCAATGTGGCTCTGTTCCTTGTTCCTGGCCTAGGTGATAATATTCACCATGTTTTTTTCTCCTGTGGATCATGTCTTGTACCCACATTCTCCTTGCTTTTATGTCCCAATGTCAAATAAAAAGCAAACCGTAGGTAAACTGCAATGGAGGCAGTGTCGATCATACAGCAACGGTTGTCAAGATATTGTTGTCATAGAGACAAGATGCACATGCAGCATTTTTTTTCTGCAAGCACACAAGCACATCATCCCAGTGCACTGCCAATTTTTTTATTTTTAACAATACGAAATGGGTATGATACAAACTCAGAAATATTTGTTTTTCCCATGATTGTATACAAGCTGTTCCGGGAGAAAACAAACAGTTCCCCAGAACACTGTTTGAAGCCAGTATAAACAACAACAAAAAAACAGTATAAATTTGCATTTTCCTGTAAGGTCAGTTTGTTTATTCAGTCATGAACACAAAGCAAATTTATTTATTTAGTCTATGGTTAAAAAAAAGACTGTGGCCCTGCTTTAGACATAGCATTGTTACTGTGTTGTGTCATGCGACAGCCTTTGACCACTTTCATATCAGTATGCAAGGGACAAATTGGTTAGCGTTTGATATCGTGGACAGGGCATTGTGCCCTGGACTGTGTCAGATTGGTTAAAAATTGAAAATGAATTCAATAATTTAATGGCTTGGAGTGACATCCTGTACCAGCTATTTAAGATGTAATTGGCAACCTATTCCTTTATCCAGTAAGGGAAATTTGTATTTCTCAGCTTAATTGACTTGAGATTTGAGGGGGTAGTATTCTTTTTCCCAAATGAAACAGTAGTATCAATTGCGCATAAACATACGCTGCCATTGTCAGTCCTACCTGTATGAGCAGTCAGCATCTGCCATTAGGCATTTACATGGAAATTAGGTCCAAACAAGCAAAAATGACAAATGATTGCTGTAGAATTGTGTGCTTAAACAGATTAAGAAGAATTTATCCTCCAGTTTAAGGCTAGGTGAACTGGCCTTTAAGTAATATTCTGATATTTTTAGGCTATATTGCGGTACACCATATGTGTCGTGATGTTTTGAAATCCCCTCTAAATCACTGTATAAATGTTAAAGGTCCCAATAACATACAAAACACATTTTCTCTGGTCTCTACATATATAAGCTGGTCCTCCCTGAGCCTGGAATGAGGAAAACAAGCGATTCCTGCATGGTCTCTGCAGCCTACCCACTGGTAACACGGTGCTCCTACAGGCTGTTCAGAATCTACTTCTTTCGTTGCGTAACAGAAGGAGTCATTATCATAGGCCGACCTCCTCTGCGTGGTGATAGGAGATATCCGAGAGGGGGGCGTTCATCCCTGAGGTGAAGTTCGGTGTGTCCAGCACTGAGACAGCAGTGTTTCACAGTGTCGTCGCTCAAAGCTAGACACACAAGTAGCTCTGTTGTTGGTTGTAATAATCAACATAAGTGCCTATATTCTGTCCCAGCTACAGAACAACAGAAGAGACAGTGGTTGCGTTTCATATTTTAAGACAACAAGCTGGCTACGGTTCGTGTTAGCTTGTGTGTGTGCTAATCGCTTCACATCAGACTGCTTCAATAACAAGGGTCAGTACAAAGCTGGCTTTGCCTCGACACTGACCCTCGTAAAAGGATCAGTCCCAACCATAGCGGACCCAGCAACTGCACCCGAGCCACCGAAAAGTGTTGCCGCGGTTGAATAGTATTTATACTTGCCTACGAGTATGGTGAAGTCAGCTGGAAATCGGCTAACTAGTTAGCTCTGCTTCGGTCCGCTATGCAATGGTGTTTGAAGCGAGTTTAATGTTAATGATATTATGATGGAGCTTGGTTGTCACAGTAAAAAGTCTGGAAACATGCAGACTGGAGACAGAGTTGATGCTAACAGTGTCCAAGAGTTTGGAGACTGAGTTGGAGACAAACACGGCTTTTGCTAGCTGTTAGCCGTTAGCTTCATGGTAGTAAATGTAACAACACATACGAACAAGCTAACATTATACAGACACACTAACAATTCTGAAACATCCTGCTGCAGCCACAGAGTCTGTACTTCTTCAGGAGCCTCTCCTTCTGGGTCCGATTCTGCTCTGAATAGAGCTCTGTAGAGCGACTTTTAGACAGCTGAAATTTTGGGGCAATGCATATCAAATACAGAGCTGTTGGACCTCTGACAGCTGTGTGAAATTGAAGAAAAAGTATAATATGGGACCTTTAAATTCAACCCTTTGATACATTGATACCAGTATGATTATTCAAGTAGGATTAGTCAAGTAGGGATTTTTTTCATTTGCATGCAAAAATAGGCACACAAATACTCACCAATCACAAGGTGCAGCAGATCGCCAAAGCACTGCAGTCTTGTCCACTCATTCGGGCTCACAGCTTTGATTATACTTTACTGTTTTCTATGGGGATGCACACACAATGAGTTTCCGACAAGTTCCATGAGAGCATCTTGCAGGTCTAGTGCTATTAGCTTTCCTGTATGATCATCAGGAAAGAAGCTTGTTTAGAGGCACAAACTTTTCAACGTCCAGCTGTTGATGTAATGTAACGTTGCGCAGAGAAAAGGCTCACAGGTTCTGCTGGACCACAGATCTGTGGTTGTGGAGAATTGGCTCACATTTGATAGCTGGTAGGTTAGCTTTTCTCCCATTGAATTGTACAACTGTGGCAGCCCTTTTTTTGCAAACTAATTGGCAGCCAGGCAAATAGTACTTTGGTTGTTACTTTTAAGTGTCTTAATGAGATTTTAAATGCTGGCTTTTCAACAACACCGAGTCCATGTCTTCGGCAGTGTGTTTTGTTAGTGCAGCTGTGATGTATTTTCATTTTGGACTTTTTGCGTCTTATGGGTTTGACATGGCAAATGAAGAAGCCATTTGCTTCGGGACTGGTTCCTTTGACACTTTATTTGGTGTGGGTTTTAGATGCGGACATGCAAACAATTGTGTTTCATCCAACCTACAACGAGTTGATTAGAGAGTGCAGTAGAGTTACGCAGCTCAAGGATGAAAATGTATGATTATTGCTCCATGGAAATGCAATCAAAGTTCATATGTGTCTACACATAACTATATGAACTCTACCGCACTCGGTAATCGACTCGTTGGGCTTCTCAAGAGGAAGCTGCTGGAGTGGTGAGTTGTATTCACTTTACAACAGAATTTTAGCTAAGCTAGCAGATGTTTGATGCCTTGAACTATGAATATCCCTTTAAGTAACTAAGCATGTTTTTTTACGGTATGCAGCATCAGTGGGTCTGTCATGAAACTGCACAAGGATGGCCTTAACATTTGGCTATACCCTGTTTTTCTCAATTGAAATGCAAGGAGTTGTTGTTGTTTTTATTATTATTATTATTATTATTATTATTATTATTATTATTACACAAATAAGTCACATTTTTGAGGTCCTTAAAATGCTCTAAAACCCATAAAAACTTTGCATATGTCACAAGGTGGGAAAATTTGCATGAAAATGACACACTAACCTCTGCTGAGAGCTGTGGGTCTGTGTCTGTTTCATGATCTCTGGGTGTGGCTGAACTATGCTCACCCACTGTAACACAATCAGAAAATATTTTTTTTATGACACTGCCACATATTGGACACAAGAAATCATAGTCATCTCCTTCGAGCAGTGTAAAAAAAAACATCTAACTTTGCTTGTAGCTTTAATCTTAATTTGGATCTCCACGATTTTACAGAAAGATCTTCACCTTTATGATTTGTAGCTTTGTAACAACTAGCCACAACAAGATTTCAGATTTTAAACCTTATTTTGGGCCATGGTGAGGCTTAATCTTTACACAATTTCTCTCAACTGCCCTTCAATTCTAAATACTCCCTCACTGTTCCAGCGTGCTACAATAGATGGAAAATGGCAGAAATTACAATTCCATGTTTGAACTTGGTAGCAGTCAAACTTGCTTCTTAGAGAAGGTCTTTGGTTGAGAAAGCAATCTGTAAAATTGTTAGCGCACACATATGAGAGTTACCAGTTGTTGTGGGGACATTGCCATGACAAGCGAAGTCAATCCACTGGACTGTCACTTTCTGTGATGTTGGGAGTAGAAGAAAGTAATTGTGTTTGCTCTTGTAGACAACAATGGAGAGACTATGGTGTAGGGCTGCACAATATTGGAAAAAAACTGAGATTGCGTTTTTTTTTTTAACCCTGCAATATATATTGCAATATGAAAAATTACAGGAATTTACATCAGATGACCTGAATAGCACTTTATGTTATGCTGCACTGCTGCTATCATGTGGACAATTAACCTGCACTGATCTTACCTCTTTTTGTCATACTGAGCTTTGTGGTACCTGCGTAAATGGTCAAACAAATTAGTTGTGTTACCTCTTGTTGTGACAATTGATGCAAGACACTGTCGACACAGAACACGTGTTTGGTCAATATCATCCTTCTTGTAGCCGAAATAATTCCAGACAACTGACGTTGCTTTTCTGTTCGGCACCAAGTCTTTGTTTTCGGGGATTTTCTCTTCTTCAGTGCTCATTTTTCAATCTTGTTACTAAGGACTCACTCCATGTGCAGGGGCGTGGTCTGCTTTGGCACACTGAATTAGAACTAATGTGATTGGTGGATTGCTGTGCATGCAGCGTCTGCATGCAGTGTGTGAAATTAGATGAGTTCATTTGCCTCCTACATTGCAAGCCCTGCGATGTGACTATTGCGCACACGTACATTGCAATGCTCAAACGATATATCGTGCAGCTCTACTATGGTGCTTTGTTCACCTACATTTGTGATTCATAAGTCAACATTAGCTAGGAAAACAGCACTTACTTGAGGTAACTTTAGTTCTAGGAGAATGTTTTTTGCCCCTCTAGCTACATATTACAGCCTTAGTGAAGCACATTTTTTGACACACTAAAAACTGTATGCAGTATACTGCCTGCTCCAATTCAATTCACTGGCAGCTCTGTTTCCAGCATTCAGTACATCAAATGCACGCTCCCTCAAATCTTAAACTTGTGACATTGTGCTGTGTGATTTAACAAATGATTTTAGAGTGTCAATTTAATGCGACCAGTCCAAGACACACCTGTGCACTAATAATGCTGTTTAATCAACATCTGACAGGTGTGTAGTCTAAGATCTTTTACCCCAACTGTTGAAAAGTGGGAGTGAAAGCAAAGTGTTGCATTTATATTTTTGTGTATGATCATGACTGTTGGAAATGTTGAGGTTTTGGGAAGCCATTGGTTAAAGGATACACCTGGTGACATTATACATTTGCTTTTGTGTGTGTGTGTGGCCATACCAGAGGCGTGAAGCTTCACTGACCTCGCGATTCAAATGCAAACGAATCTTGATGCCTCACAGTGTGTGGTGTCCTCAATGATGTATATTATTGCTCGTTGCTACTTATTCATCATTTAAATTCTCCTTTTTATTCAGAAAGTCCTTCAAATAATCTGAGTACAAAATACACAAAATAAATCAATATTTTCAATATCAATCTTTAATCAAAATAAATCCATTTTTTCTGTTATCCAAAAACTAGACAAAAAACATCCATGAGTAACAATGATGAACTGGGTGACATGTTACCATGAAGACTGCACACTTGCTGTGTCTCAGTTCAGGGTCTGCATCCCTTGAAGGACCCAGCCTTTGAGGTTTTCGAAGGCGAGTCCTTCAGAGAGACCTTGTTAACCACATCAGCGGTTGTTAAATGGGACGGTCTAGCCTTCAGAGCATTTCCTGGTTGCGTGCCCAGATGTTTTACCCTTAAGTCCCGATTTCTACCGCCCACGCCCGCGAAGGTGATGATCTATGCTACGTGATGTCACCATTTTCTCTCTTTCGGCCACAAAGGCTACATTTGTGGGGTGTATTTGGAGGAGCCTTCGGATTGGGACAGCCTTCGCGTGCCGTAATGACGTAATTGGCGTTCAAATACGGCTTCTGAAGGATGCAGACCCTGAATTGAGGCACAGCAACAGTAGTATATTTTGACTTGCACACCATCCTTCTGCCCCAAATTCCCAATTGAGGTCTAAGTGTGGATTACTTTGTATTTGTTGGGATCTGAAAATGGGTTCTTACAAATGCATTGTTTCCTCTGGTTTGAATAAGGCTTGCTAAAACTACAGTGCATGTTTATTTAAGGACATTGACTTTTTTTCACAATGGAAATGTATAATCACGACTCGGATTTGAAGAATTCTCACTTGGTAGAAACCAGTAGGCCTGGGGTTGAGTGCTGCAGACTGGGTAAAGAAATAGGCAGGTTTGACAGACAGACTCGTGTTTGTTGGCTTTGGACTCTCGTGCAGAATGTAGAATACTGTAAGTCTAATCTTATCCTTAAGAACAAGAGTTTCAGAGATGGGCTGACAATGATGAATCTACAGAACATCTAACATCTCCAGCCTTATTCTTTGATTCAAAGGGCTGTCATTGCTGTCATTAGTGAAGTTAATCAGTGTTTATGCTACGATTTTAGATGGGGCTTCCAATGGCAGTGACAGTAAAAAGCTGAGGGTTGAGGAGGCCCCACCATCCCGTGTGCTTCACATCAGGAAACTCCCCAATGAGGCATCAGAGACAGAAGTCATCGCCCTTGGCTTGCCTTTTGGCAAAGTCACCAATATTCTCACACTGAAGGGAAAGAACCAGGTGAGTGGAGGATGAACACGATGTATTGGTAAGAACCACTGAACAATTGTTAGGCTTCAGTTTAGACCACAGATTAATTGATTTGGGACACAAGAGGTGTGTTGAATGGCGGTAACAGTTTGGGTTTTTTCAGTATGGCCAAAGTGAAAAACACTATTGTGGAGAATATAGGAAGTCAAACGTGTTTGTCACCAAATCAGTGAAGCTCCTATAGTGACTATTCTTCAGTAATACCGCTGGAAGACGTAAGAAGGAGTATTTAAAGCTGCTCTTTTGACCAATACACGCATGTTGTCAGTTAATGAACCACCTTCAAGCAGAGGCATGTTGTAATATAGCCTAAATGCAAATTCCTGCCAGACCAGTAAATGTTGTATATTTTCTGGGGGACTGTGGTGAAATCTTGTTTGATTTTCTATCTTAACCTGCCAAGGACCAAGTGGTCACCCAAGTACTTGGAATAATTCAGTCTTGCTATCTTAAAATGCATCTGAAAAATGTTCCTACAAAAGCCTATTGTCTGACTGCTGAGGGCTGTAGGAGGTACTTGGCATTTGTCCTCTAGATTCCTGTGGAGTACAGCTGCTTTGTTCTCCTCACTGCACCAGTGTCGTTGTGTCCACTAGTCTTTATCGATCGGTGGTTGCCAACACTCAGTTGACTTCATCTTAACTGCTCTGTGGTGAAATTATCTGTAACTTGCAAGATATCTAAATAC